>NC_045776.1:9043484-9346515 GCF_008692025.1 Phocoena sinus | reverse complement strand
AGAACAAAAAATTTCAAAATTTGTATGGAAACACAAAAGACCCCGAATAGCCAAAGCAATCTTGAGAACGAAAAATGGAGCTGGAGGAATCAGGCTCCCTGACTTCACACTATACTACAAAGCTACAGTAAGGTACTGGTACAAAAACAGAAAGATAGATCAATGGAACAGGATAGAAACCCCAGAGATAAACCCAAGCACATATGGTCACCTTATCTTTGAGAAAGGAGGTAGGAATGTACAGTGGAGAAAAGACAGCCTCTTCAATAAGTGGTGCTGGGAAAACTGGACAGCTACATGTAAAAGTATGAGATTAGATCACTTCCTAACACCACACACAAAAATAAGCTCAAAATGGATTAAAGACCTAAACTTAAGGCCAGAAACTATCAAACTCTTAGAGGAAAACATAGGCAGAACACTCTATGACATAAATCACAGCAAGATCCTTTTTGACCCACCTCCTAGAGAAATGGAAATAAAAACAAAAATAAACAAATGGGACCTAATGAAACTTCAAAGCTTTTGAACAGCAAAGGAAACCATAAACAAGACCAAAAGACAACCCTCAGAATGGGAGAAAATATTTGCAAATGAAGCAACTGACAAAGGATTAATCTCCAAAATTTATAAGCAGCTCATGAAGCTCAATAACAAAAAAAACAACCCAGTCCAAAAATGGGCAGAAGACCTAAATAGACATTTCTCCAAAGAAGATATACAGACTGCCAACAAACTCATGAAAGAATGCTCAACTTCATTAATCATTAGAGAAATGCAAGTCAAAATTACAACGAGATATCATCTCACACCACTCAGAATGGCCATCATCAAAAAATCTAGAAACAATAAATGCTGGAGCGGGTGTGGAGTAAAGGGAATCCTCTTGTACTGTTGGTGGGAATGTAAACTGATACAGCCACTATGGAGAACAGTATGGAGGTATCTTAAAAAACTACAAATAGAACTACCATATGACCCAGCAATCCCACTACTGGGCATATACCCTGAGAAAACCATAATTCGAAGAGTCATGTACCAAAATGTTCATTGCAGCTCTATTTACAATAGCCAGGAGATGGAAACAACCTAAGTGCCCATCATCGGATGAATGGATAAAGAAGATGTGGCACATATACACAATGGAATATTACTCAGCCATAAAAAGAAACTGAATTGAGCTATTTGCAGTGAGGTGGATAGACCTAGAGTCTGTCATACAGAGTGAAGTCAGTCAGAAAGAGAGAGACAAATACCGTATGCTAACACATATATATAGAATTTAAGGAAAGAAAAATGTCATGAAGAACCTAGGGGTAAGACAGGAATAAAGACACAGACCTACTAGAGAATGGACTTGAGGATATGGGGAGGGGGAAGGGTAAGCTGTGACAAAGCGAGAGAGAGGCATGGACATATACAAACGTAAGGTAGGTAGCTAGTGGGAAGCAGCCGCATAGCACAGGGAGATCAGCTCGGTGGTTTGTGACCGCCTGGAGCGGTGGGATAGGGAGGATAGGAGGGCGGGAGACTCAAGAGGGAAGAGTTATGGGAACATATGTATATGTATAAATGATTCACTTTGTTATAAAGCAGAAACTTAACACACCATTGTAAAGCAATTATACTCCAATAAAACAAAAAATCACTTTTTTATGACCATTTTTGAAATGTAAATGCAGACTATATTATAATTGGTTGAGACCTGTTTAAACAAAGAGGAAAATAGATAAATTAGAAAATAGATAAATAAGCTTGAAAGCAATTCCATATATATTTTGTTACTGTGGTCTGGTAAAGAAATTACTATTGCAAAGGGTAAAAATATGGAATTTTTGCAGTATTTGTTTCTGGATGTAAAAATGCAGGAATTACCTTGGAAAAGCAGCAGGGTAGTGAATATAGTACCTACAAGTTACAAAGTCCATAAAGCATATTTTAATATATGGCAAGAGTATTTTAATATATGTTTAACACACTTTGTCTCATTCTTTCTTTATTCTGTATTGATTTGACTATTATCACACTTTACTTATGAAATGGAAACCATACTATATCTTCCAAAATGTTCCTGTTGGATGTTCACATCCAATCCAACATCAGAGTAACTCTTGTAATCTCCTGTCCTTTCCATTATTACCAATAAACAGCATATGCTTAACCTTGGATATTAGAGTCTGAGTGCATCAGATGCTAATACTCTTCTAAATTATCTCTTTCCAGAACTTCAGGTCAGAGGGTACTTCTGTGTTCATAAACTAACCATGCAGCTACGCCAAGGGAAGCTGTGTTGTTGAAGACAACATGAGATTGAAATGAAAACAATTTTGCCTGGAATCCTAGCTCCGCCCCTCATTGAAGGTAGGACTTCTCATGCTCACTTTTTGCCTTGAGCTTTAGTTTCTTTCCGTGTAAATGGGAATCCTACCACTGACACACAAAATATTCTTAGTGGGCCGTATTATGCACGAGGCAGCATAATAAACCCTGTGGTACATGAACAAGCAGAAGAGTTAACATCCGTGGCTTCATAGAATTAGGCTTGGAGGAAGATTCAGATTCCAAATAAGCAATAGGAGGGAAATGTAGAAAGTAATGTGCAAGCTTAGCGCAGTGGCAAATGAACGAGTTCATTGAGGAAAAGGAATATTTTCATAAAAAAAGGTATATCAAAGCTGAGACTTCAAAGGATGAAAAAAGATAATCAGGAGATTAGAATTTGAGTAGGAGATAATATCTCAATCTGAGAAGTGAATACAAATGTGGGAGCTTGAAGGTATAAGAAGAGCTAAAAATATTTCAGTTGAGTTTATGCACAGAATTTTTTTAAAAGATGAGAATATATTGGGATGAAAAGAAATACCTTCCTTTTATAGTTCTTATTAGGATTAAATATAATATGAAAAATCTACATATAATAAAAACTCATTATAAATTAATGAATATGGCCATTATACAATCCATTGCCATGAAATCAGGTTATAAACTAGAATTTCTAATACAATTTTAGAAAATCTGTATAACTAATGACCATTTAAACCTACTTTAGTTCCATGACTATGAATCAACATATAAATCTACTTAATATCCTTCATCTGTATTTAATTAAAATAACTATGAGCTTATTTCCAACTTGGATTCATAGTTCTCAGAAACAAACAAGCAAACGAATGAATTAAAAGCCTATGTAAAAACTGAAGAATTCGGGCTTCCCTGGTGGCGCAGTGGTTGAGAGTCTGCCTGCCGATGCAGGGGACACGGGTTCGTGCCCCGGTCCAGGAGGATCCCGCGTGCCGCGGAGCGGCTGGGCCCGTGGACCATGGCCGCTGGGCCTGCGCGTCCGGGGCCTGTGCTCCGCGATGGAAAAAAAAAAAAGCTAAAGAATTCAAATCACTCATTTTACTAATATGTGACTAAATAATTTGTTTTCATGAACTTCTTAGAACAAATTTACATGAAAAAGTATGATTATAACTGTCAATCGATACTATTTAAGCAATCAAGCAAATAAATGAATATGTACTTGCCACTGGAACTAAATTATATAACAGAGTTAATGTGACATTTTAAGTGCATATTTTAAAAAAATCCTATATAAAGGAATAAAACTACAAATTTCTGTAGACAATTGATTCTAGCTTCTGATCTATCTCCATTTTTGTGGCATAGCGTACGGCGCACATCTGTAGATTGATTTGCTTATTTTCAAGGAGTACTTGCACTGACAGCCATGGAAAGAAATTTAGCAATTCCCTTTTGCATTTGTAACATCCCCTCTGTTTTTCTTTCCCAGCCCAGCTATTAAACTCTCTTTGCAGTTCTTCTAACATTTTGGAGGTTTTTATAAAGCTATTAACAATCCTTTCAAATTTCTCCCTTCAAAGTGATTTGCTTTTACACTTCTTTTGGAAAAAATATTTTACATTCAACTTTATTGCTAACAAAGCATCAACACTAGCTTGGGCTTTTATAATAATTAGAACCAAGATTACTTTAAACGTTGTTGAATTGAGGAATTTTAGAAAAACTGGATTATTAAGCCAGAATCTATTTTTAATTCCAAACCCAAAAGAATATGAAGAAATTTAAGATGGCATTTAAGTTAAAATTACTGTCAGTGGATGATTTGACATTTAAAATTTTTAGTTGGCTTATTTTTACATTGAAAGTAGCAAAAGAAAAAGAAAGTGTAACAAGGATTGAAAAGATCAATAATAGGCAAAGTACATATTTTATAAAAACTGTATCTTATAAACACGAGTAAAGCATAACTTTAAGAAATTAACCTACTTCCAAAAACATCAACACTAGTAACTGTCAACATGTCCCAGGGAAGAAGGAAGTAAGGGCAAAACTACTTTTATAGGAGCAATACAAATTAAAATCTTAAGTAAATCACTTGCTCCCCACAGGAAATATTGCCAACGGTAAATAGAACAATCAGTTTGATATGTAAAACTGATTTTACTCTCCAAAAGTAAATGTAAGCATACATACATATATAAAAGCATATATAAATATATAAAAAGTAAACATAAGCATATAGACATATGTATATACACATATATATTTAAAAATGCAAAGTGAGATGAATAATTTGAGTCAACAAAAATGGTTTTGGGCTGTGATTATATAAATTTGTTCTTTTCAATCTTTTTGCATGAGACCTTTTTTTAAGCTGTTTGTTTGGAAATAATTTCAAACTTACTGAAAAACTGCAAAAATAAACTAAGCTCTTGGAATTTGCGGGACCCAGAGTGGGTAAATGAAGGAACTTCAAAGTAAGGAAATGTAGAGAAAGACAGTAGGGGGAGGGGAAGGGAGAGACAGAGGGGACAAGAGAATGAGAACCCTAAGAGAGGGATCCTGCAAGGCATTTTCAAAAGTGAGAGGTCGCTATTTTTTCTTGAAAATTACGAAGTTAATGAAAAATTTTACCTTATTTTCATCTTACGCTATACTTCACTTTGAGGATCTGGTTGCCTCTTCAGTAAAGAATTTTATCTGGATGTGGATACACTTGGAATGGAGACAGTTTGTCGCCTCACTGTTTCTCTTGCAAAGGCTCCAGCTACAGGGGCGTGGAGCCAATTTGTTTATTTACAAACCTACCCTTCCTACCTGAGACAGAAATCTCCCAGAGCCTCAAACTTTCCTACAGACCACTGGCCTCAGCATCTCCCAGGATTTTGCTGGAATGAAGTTATCTGACTTTTCCCTAGACAAAGGTGAACAAGAACCTGCATCATAAGATCCTCAGGTGAACACATTCCAGTTGTAGGAGCACTGCTCAGGGAAAGCCAGACACTGCCTAGGAAGAAACATGTGTCTGTTCTCAGGGCCTGTAAGGTACCACTTTATTCTCCACCTTCTGTTTGGTTCAGAATGGGAAAGTTGACTGCAATCTGATTCTCAGGTCCCCTGTGAGGCCCTGTACCGTTGACCACAGCAAGATGAGGGCTGTTATTTAACCTTAAGAACAGTTATAATTTACCACATGATTCCAGTTAGTGATCAGTGTTCTTTTATAGCCTCTTAGCTGAAGTATAATTACAATCTTTTATATCACAAACACAAGAGATTATGGAGGTTTCTTTTTTTCCCTCTTTGTGGAATCTTTCAGGGTTTCTACTTGTCTGTTTTGCTTCATCTATCTATCATCTAGCTAGCTAGCTAGCTATCTACCTACCTACTTTCTATCTATCTAATGGTTTGTTGGTATTAATCAACGAGGAGTATGAGGAATAATCTGGTAAGAACTGATAGGCTGATTGAATACAGCCATGAATACACACGTATGTGTGTGTGTATATATATATATACACACACACATATATTTCTAATATAAATTTCATATATTGGTTCTTAAATCACTTTTATGAGTCAATTACTTTTTAAACCTTCCTTTAGGAGTGCAGGCTTGTCGCCTTTACTCTGGTCATATGACATCACTTTTATGAGTCAGTTACTTTTTAAGCCTTCCTTTAGGGGTGCAGGCTTGTCGCCTTTACTCTGGTCATATGGCTCTGCAAAGTTGACATGCACAACAAGCACAGCAGAACTAGGTAATATTCCCTTAGAGAGAATTACTTCGTGATTCTTTTTCTGCCTCCTCCATCTAATATAGCTTTTAACCATGTTGTGCTGTGTGCTCAGTAATTACAACTAGACAATGGATTTCCTGAGAACAGAGACTGTGCACTGTACATGTGTGTGTGTGTTTCTATGGCAAGAGTCTTCTCTATAGTGTACAGAACCTGGGGAAATTCATGCCATATGCTTTCTGACTTCACCACTCCTGATATTTTTGTAAAGATTATACTGAACTAAAACAGGTGTATAAGACAGCTTTGAAGACAGACCAAACCAGTTAAAAACAATTGGGGTAGGGTGATTATGAAAAGACCATCTGTTGAGAGCACAAGCCCCTTGTCTTTGTCAGTTGGGAGCGTGGTGTTTGCGATGGAGAGCAGATACAAGCTTAATGGGAAGCAAGATGCAGATACAACTATTTCCTCTCCTTTCTCGAATGTCAACAAGTCAAGATCCTACAAAACTCAGGGAACAGAACAGGAGACCTGATTTATCATATCCCAGTATTTTTAATACCTGCTGTCTTGAAGTGAATAATTGTGGTTTGAAGAGCTATATTGAGTGTGTGTGTGTCTGTGTGTGTGTGAGTGAGCACCTTCAGTTGTTTATTTCTATGTAACATAATTTTTCTTAAGACAAAAATATGGGCAAAAAGAATGGACATAAATGTTCAGAATTCATTGTGGATTTATGAAATAATTCTTAAATCTCTAAAGAGCAATTCAGTATACTCATGTATACTAAAAAACAGGTCATTTTTCATTTAACATGTTTTGTTGGTATGTTGCATACTTGTGCTCAGGGGGGTGCATTTATCATCGAAGACAATACGAATGGTAATCCCCGGATTAGTGTAGCCTGGCAGCCCTGAGGTTTTTCAATGGAGCCAACAAATAGCACATTTCTCTGAGGTATGAATTAATTGCTGAATAAGAAACAAACACACTAAATAGTCAGTAAATAGAGAATGAAAATAATCACTCTACTGATACTTGAAATACTTAACAACTGCACGGCGAAGGCTTAGAGCGTTTAGAATAGTAGCATCCAAGCTTAACAACTGCAAGGCCACATGGGCCATATCTGCTGAACGTGAGCCCTATGTGTGTTGGTCAGAGTGACCTTGCTCTCTCCTACCCACCAGAAAAGTCAGGTAAAGACAAACCACGGGGAAGAAAGTTTACAAAGCTGTTACATCTCACCTACTTACATCTTGGTCCTTGTGGGATGAGATGCAGAAACAGATCAAACAATCCCCCTGGGAGCTCAGGACTATGGAGGAATTAACTGCTACTCACCCAAGAAGGGGACTATTGACTTTGAAGAAACAACCAGGTAACATATGTTACATCCAGGGGAGGAATAAAGGCTGAGATGAGCTTAGGAAGGCTTAAGAAAGAACCATCTTCCAGAAAGAAGTAACAGGAGAGGATGAAAGTGTTCCTTCCTACAATATCTCATCTTTTCTTTTTTTTTTTTAAGATGTTGGGGGTAGGAGTTTATTAATTTATTTATTTTTACTGTTTTTGGTCTTCGTTTCTGTGCGAGGGCTTTCTCTAGTTGTGGCAAGCGGGGGCCACTCTTCATCGCGGTGTGCGGGCCTCTCACTATCACGGCCTCTCTTGTTGCGGGGCACAGGCTCCAGACACGCAGGCTCAGTAGTTGTGGCTCACGGGCCTAGTTGCTCTGCGGCTTGTGGGATCTTCCCAGACCAGGGCTTGAACCCACGTCCCCTGCATTAGCAGGCAGATTCTCAACCACTGTGCCACCAGGGAAGCCCCCAATATCTCATCTTTAATGTTATATCTATAGCATGAATAAAATAAATAGGAAAGCTAGAGGAAAACTAGGTCAAAGGAAAGGAATATTGACTCAACCATACCTGGCATGTTTAGTTGACTGGACATTGATTTTATTTAAAGGAATACAACTGTTCTAAAAAATAGGGCTGAATTATCCCCCAAATATAGCAATTTTATCAATTACTAAAATATCTTAAAATGTATAGGTATGGACACACAACTTTATAATTGACCTATAGAATATACAATTTTCCTATGTAAGTAAGCTCTTGCTTTCTTTTACATCAACTTTGAAAGGCCATTGTATATTGTCCACATTTTTAACAATAAAGATACCTGTGTTTTTTTTAATTAATTAATTAATATATATATATATATTTTTACTGTGTTGGGTCTTTGTTGCTGTGTGCAGGCTTTCTCTAGTTGTGGCGAGCAGTGGCTACCATTGCGGTGTGTGGGCTTCTCATTGCGGTGGCTTCTCTTGTTGCAAAGCACGGTCTCTAGGCGTACAGGCTTCAGTAGTTGTGGCACGTGGGCTCAGTAGTTGTGGCACACAGGCTTAGTTGCTCCACGGCATGTGGGATCTTCCTGGGCCAGGGCTCGAACCTGTGTCCCCTGCATTGGCAGGCAGATTCTTAACCACTATGCCACCAGGGAAGTCCAAGATACCTGTATCTTAAAAAAGTTTTAATATGGTAAAATGCAGCAAAGTCAGAGCTAGAAGACACACGTGCTATTAATACTTAATAGTAACAAAACAACAAATGCCAATAACTACAGGACACTTGATATGTGACAGGCACCAAAATGAGTACTTTATATATATTTACCTTTTAACACTTGTAATTATCCTATGAGATAGATACGGTTGTTATTCCATTTTATAGAGGAGGAAACTGAGTCGTAGAGGCATTTTGGAGATTACATAATAATTCCACTTGGCAAAGTTTTTTCCCACTGGGGCATGGATAGAATTCTTAAACTGCTATACATGTATTCTGAAATTGAACAATTATGTAAACAGATGAAGGATGGTAGAAACCAGAGTTCTCAGTGTTGGAGTGGGAGATAACAGGTAAGCCAGGGAGGAGGCCACAATGACCCGTATGGTTGTGGATTAGAGCTGGATACAGCAGTGTGATGTCATGTTTTGCTTAATACACACACAGATGGTTACATATAGGCACATTTATAGATAATAATATATACGCAGGTTAGTACACACATATATTTCCTTGCTTTGTCAGCTGGGATCACCCAGATCTTGGTTTATGGTAGCTCTCTCCCTGAAAAGGAAATAGGACTCCTTCGAGATATGGCTGGTTCTAGGACTAGGGTAGGAATATCCAAGATAAACCTGGAGCATCTTGTAGTGCCAAAAAGGAAGAAAGTGCTAAAACAAATCTATCATAATGTCAACAGGGCACAGGAGAAAATGAAAGATCACAGGTCACAGGGCCACACGACTGATGGCCAAACCTGGAAAATTTGAACAGCAAAATAGAAAAGACATAATTGGAGGATAATCCAAAGTATATAATAAATACCGGTGAAGCAATACGGATAGTGTGAAGGAAGAGATGATTGTCGGAAATTGTGTGGATGACAGGTGTTCTACTTCCATTAAGTATAACTAGAAAGAAAAAGAAAAAAACTCTGTCTCTTATCCATGCTCCCCTCCCACCCTGTTGATTTTACCAACTCAAAACAGCTTCCTGACAAGGCAGAGCCTCAGGCTGCCAGGCTGTGTTCACTTTTAATGACTGTTTTCTTTTTGAAGTACAAGCCAAGATCACCTACTGAGAGTGAGGTGACTTAGAAAATAGGAGTGAATTAACAGGACTAGTGTTAGGAATAGCTGCTCTGGGGAAAAGAATGGAGATGTGACCAGGGTCCTAAGATATATTTTTGAATGTCATTGATGGCTTAGCTGAGATTAGAGGCAGTTATTTAAAAGAAGAACCATTTGTGTTATAATGTGAATATTTTCGATCAAGTTCCTAAATTGTTCAAAAATAATCTCTAAAGTCTACACTTGAGACATAATAATTATTATATTTCCTCCTATTCTGAAGTGCTCTTAACTGTAAAATGCACCATCATTCTAACAACTGCTTTTTATTCTTTCATGCAATAAATGTTCCATGACCTCATGAAGCTCACTGTCTATTGAGGTGAGAGAGTGGCTCATAAAGTAAATATGTAATTATGATACATTTCAAGTGATGATCATTTCTACTGAGAACTGTAAAGCGGGAATACAGGAAGGGCAGATGTTCAGTTTTTCTGCTATAAATAGGTTGGTATATTAGACTTCATCACAATGGTTGCTTGTGGGCAAAGACCTAAAGAAAATGAGGGAACAGGTGTGCAGATTATCTGGGAGGCATGTATCCAGGTTCAAAGGAGCAAAGAATTCTGTGCAGCTGGAGAGTGAACAAGGGGTAAATAGTAGCTGGTGAGTCAAGGGATTAGAAGATTCAGGTACTCAGGGCTTTATGTGCCATATGAAGACTTGGCTTTTACTCTTAATGAGATGAAAAACCATGGAGGGTTTTAAGCAGAGAAGTGACAGTCTGACATGTTATAAAAAGGTCACTCTAGTTTCTGTATTAAGAGTAGACTGTAAGAAGGGAAGAAAGGAAGCAGGGATATTAGCTAGAAAACTATTAAAATAAAATAGACAAGATGTTCATAACCTTGTCTAGTGTGGTAGTAAAGGAGAGGATAAAAAGATGAATTATTGTTATAGTTTGATGATATAGACAAGAGAATACAATTACCATTTTGGTCTAAGCATCTGGTATAGAAATGCTATTCACTGGGGAGACAGAGGAATGGGGTGATTAATTCAGTGGTTAAAATTTTGAGATGATTATTAAACATCCTAGTGAGGATGCTGAGTGCACTCCTGCATATGTCAGCCAGGGAGAGACCCAGGCACTACATATAAATTTGGGAGTTGTTGGCATATAAATTAAAGCCATGAGAATAAGATAACCATAGAATAAGGCTATATGGGAAAGTAGGTCTGGGACATTCCAATGTTTGAGGGATAGGAATAAAGGGGGAATAAGCCAAAAAGACTTAGAAGGATCAATGGAGATATGGTAACAAAAACATCAGAGTATTGGTACTTTGGAATGCAAGTTATAAAAGGGTACCTGAGGGGACTGAGGGACCATGCCTTCAAATGCTACTTGTAAGTCAACTAAGATGAAGATGCCAAATATACCGTTTGATTTAGCAACGTGAACGTCACTGGAGATTTTTTCATAAGTGTTGGTGGAATGGTGGGGGCAAAATGTGGTTAAAATGGATTAAAAAGAGAAAGTAGGGGGAGAGAAATTAGAGAGAGTGAGTCTAGTTCATGCTCTTTGGAAGTTTTGCAGTGCCTGGGAGGAAAGTAGAGAAGTTTCTGAAGGGAGAGGTGGAGATAAAAGGACTTTTGTGAAAGAGATCAGAGGTATTATTACATGTTTGTTGCTAAAGATAATCATTCAGTTGGCTGAGAAAATTTGACAATGCATGAGAATCCAGAATTATATGCTTGGAAAAGTGGGAGGGAATATGGTATCTAGAGTTCAAGCTTAATTTTAGACAGTGGCGGAAAATGCATCTGGATTAACATGTTTGATGGCAGGATTCATGGACGGCGAGCCTGGGAGGTGGGTATTGTGATGTTAAGAGCCTATGGATGTTCTCTTCTGATTGCTCTTATTTGCTCAGTGAAGCGAGACCCAGTTATATGTGAGAATAAGCTTAGATGAGAAGATATTAGGTATTTAAATAGAGAAGGTAAGATACAAAGTCATCATCCAAGAGATTGAAGTATGAGTGGATTAGGAAAATACAGAATGAATGATGGAAACTTTAGTAACTTTTGGAAAAAAAAAACCCTCTCCCATATTAAATGGACTCATCAAACATGAAGTTTTAGAATTCTGTGGAAAAAGTTCTAAGAATCAGATGAATATGGCAATGAGTATTCTTAAATACTCAGAATTCTCTATTTTTGCATTCTTGTAGTCTCACAGAGGCTATACTCTTCTCTTCAATCAGAAGATTGTTGGAAGCCCATAAATCAAGCTCTGAAAAGCTTTGGCTCTGACTCTGGTCCTGCGCTTCGGAGGACTCTGTCACATTCTTTTACCTTGATAGTGTTGTCTTATTGATTAGATGATACATGTGATTTAAACATGGATTCAAGCGCTTATAAGAACCCTAGGTTCCAAAGTGGTGAGTTGTGATTGATTCAAGTTTGTGCCGAAGGGATCTTAGGTACACACAGGCGAGCAGGGACATTTTAGTGAGGGTGACAGTGAAAACCACTGAGCTCAGGATCATTTGGCAAATAGACAGTGACCAGATTAAGGCAGAATTGATGCAAGTTAATACTTGTGTTGCAAACAAATCATTATAATTCCAAGAAAAAATATATAAAAAGAGGGGATTGGACTTGATGCTTATTTTTGCATTCTTTCTCTTAATGCTGAGATTTTAGAAAGATATTTTAGGGTCTATATATAATTCTATTATTTTAAAGTGATTGCAAAGTGTTCTAAAAGAGAGTATGTTCTTGAAGTCATTTTAAAATATCTTTTCAAAAATTTATGCAAATTTATTATAGGATTTGTTTTCCGGGGCATTTTTAGTGTGTTATTTTAGCAATTTCATATATTTTCTGCTTAAATATGGACACATTTCTATGACTCATCTATGTTTTCTGATTGTGCAATATAATTATCACTATTTTTCATTTGTGTTAATAGTCCCTTGGAAATTAAAATAAAGTGATCTCACATTTTTCAACATTTAATTTTTGAATACATAATTAAAAATGAAAATTATATGGAATATATATGTCTTAGTTCATTCGGGTTGCTATTACAAAAATTCCATAGACTGGGTGGCTTAAGCAACAAATATTTATTTCTCACAGTTCCGGAGGTTGGGAAGTTTAAGATCCAGGAGTTGGCATATGGTGCATAGATGGCTGTCTTCTCCCTGACTCCACACGTGGTGGAAAAATCAAGAGATTCAGAGGTCTCTTTTAGAAAGGCACTAATCCCACTCACAAGGACTCCATCCTTATGACCTAGTCACCTCCCCAAATCATCACATTGGGGGGGGGGGGGATGCAAACATTCAGTCTATAAAAATGTATAGACATATTTATATACCTATGTATACACACATATACATAATATATCTTCACTCAAATACATATATGTATTATGTGTGCATGTGTGTATATGTATACACACATAATACATATTTAGTATATGTGTGATATGGTATATGTATGTATATGATACGTATACATATTCAGTAGTCATGTCACAAATACAAATAAAACTAGTTTCCCTAAACATATTAATTTATACACTAAATCCCTTTTTCTGGATAAGCAGTAATGTTATCTTAGTTTCAGTTTTCTTAGGGTTTCAGTTAAGTCCTGAGGCTGCTCAAGCACCTCTGCTGTACAGCAGGCACAGAGGGTGTAGATGTCTGGTGTAGAGGTCATCCAGCCTCTGTTCACCCAACACCTGGTCAGGACTACTCCGTGACTGCTTCCCACAGACCCCACAAACTCCTTTTGAGCCCCCTCTGCATGCCTGCTTCCAGGGTGGTAGCTCCTTCTGTGCTTCCCTGCTCCTTTTGTGCACACATAGATCATCGGCTGCTCCTGGGCCATGGAGGTTGGGGGAGTTCGGTGACCCTGGAAGGTCCTGTCTACTTGGATCCAATATGAAATTGTGGAAGATGCTGTCTACCTGGGTACAATACTCAGGGGGCTTTTTCTCTGAAATTTTTCCATCTTCACTGAACTTTACTAGGAAACAAAATGCAGGTCCCTTCTGCTTGTCCTCTTTCCTTTCTTTTCCTTTCTTTATTTTTCTTTCTTTCTTTCTTCCTTCCTTCTTTCCTTTCTTTCTTCTTTCTTTCTTTTTCTTTTTTCTTATTTCAGAATCTCATGGGCAACATGATGTGTGTAACTATTTAGCTATTTCTTTTAAAGTAGCAAGTATTAATAAAAATATTGGCATCAAATATGCAACCCTCCAATGTAAAGTGAATGTCATCCTATAGTATGGAATTTCTTATCAGTTTAATCTCTTGCTTCCTTTTATATACCTATCAGATCTGTGTGTGTGTGCGTGTATATGGATGTGTATGTGTGTGTGAAAAAGAGATGGGAAAGAACAAGTATACAAATGAGCAAACATTGGTAACTGTGGTTGTGGCTTTTTTGTTTTTGATTGCTTATTTGATTTCGTCCTTACATCTTGAGTGTTTGTTTTAAAGGGAAGTCTCCAAACCAAATTATTCTCTATTTTAAAATTTGAGATCTAATCCAACACGTAGTAATATTGCAGTCTAATAATATGGACATTCAAGACATGAAACCTTTAGAGTTTATCTTAATATAAAAATTATATAAGCATGTATTTTAAAGAGTTAAAAAAAACTTGATTTTTTACTATAAACTTTTTTTAATGTCAAAAATAACAGTTTCCCTGTGTCTCCTTTCTCATGTTTTTCCATTTTTCTGGACATATTTTTAAAATAGTATGCTTATATTCAAGTACCTCAACTTCCCACTTGCAGACAATGCTTACTAACTAATTTGAAAGATGAGGATTAGCTCTCCTTCATTACGACCCCCCTCCCATGCCTGTCCATTCCCAGGTCTGTGCCATATCTTCCTGTGCTGCATATTCAGAGCTGATGGTCAAAATACTTAATCACAGGTACAGCCCTTGTTCTGGCCAATCAGAGTGGACACAGCCCTGAATAACTGGATTGGCAGTGCCAATGCTTAGTGGTAAATAACATCTCTCACTGGATCTTAAATGTTGTTATATGAGGATTCACTGTTTGTATTAATATAATTATGTAAATGTTCTTTTTTTGAGCCATGTAGTAATCACTGCTTCTTTTCCTTTCCTGCACAACCATGTGTTTTGACTGGAACTAATTATTGTCTTGTTTTGCTATGGTTGTAGTATGTTGGCATGTTTAGTTTTCTATTTATTTATTGCTAATTCAAGATATATTTTCACGTATGAAAATTTGTTCACATGTATTAAATACTCTGTTTCTTTTTTTGTAAGAAACATCTCACAGATCCTCTGTGTTAACTCTGACCTTAATGACTTGTTGTAAAACTTTGGCTGGGAATAATTTGCTCTTGGATTTCTGTCTTCCAGTGTTACTATTTAGAAGACTGAGTCCATTCTGATTCTTTAAACTTTTCATTAATCTTTTTTTTCTTCTCTGGGGAAGATTGCAAATTCTTTTCATTGCTCACAGTGTTCTAAAATTGTATAATGTGATTTGGTTCTATTTTCAATCATTGTGCCGAATGCTTAGAAGGTCCTTCTAGTGCAGACACATAGGGCAGCAAGTCTTGATCCCAGCAGACGTAGCTTCAGGCTCAGTATATTCTAATGTGAGAGGAAATATTTCATCACTTCTCATCATGGACCTGTATCCAAAGTCACCCACTGTTCTGATAAACTGAATGTCATGATAACGTGGTAATTATGATCTTCAGCACAACAGTCAGAAAAATCTCCATATTTATGTAGAACAGAGCAGAGGGAGACAGGAGATAGTTCTGATGAGGTTTGGAAGAAGCCATCAACAGGCAGGCTGACTCCAGAAGGATTACTTACTGGACATGCAGAGGTGTCCTCGTGTCCTTTAGTCTTTTAAGTGTCCTCGGTTTGATTCATTCTGGGGGGACTGATTCACGCAATCTCCACAGGAGGTCGGAGACTATGAAAAAGAATAACCTGAATATATGTATCCAGAACATTTCTTTCTTATATAAGAATGACCAGAAAGCTTAATTAATAATAATAAGGCTCCTAGCAGAATGAGGTCCGAGACAAGATTGGTGGGTAGCTTTCATAGATACTAAAATATAGAAAAGTGTACTAACTGTTGAAACAAGTCAGAATGCAGTGAGTGCCGTGAATCACCTGCCCAGGTGAGAAAAGCTACATTCAGGAGACACATGCTCAGCTAGTGGATTAGTACGTGTCCTTGATGAGAGGCACCCCAAGCCACGTCTCACTAATTTAGGGGAGAAATGGGATTTGTTATTAGGATTTTGCGTAGTTCACAGTATCTGGGAGGGTAGGAGAGCTAAGGCTCAGGGGAACCGAATGAGAAGCAAGGCCCAATGTCACATCCCAGAGCAGGGCCCTTGATGCTGCTGTAACCAAATGGTCCAGTCTCAGCGACTGACTGGCAGCTCTGAGGGCTCGGGCAGCTTGGGAACTGGGTGCCCCTCAGAGAATTACTCCAGCAGGAGCCGCCACTGCTGCCACCTTGAGTGCAGAGCAGGTCCTGCCCTATCCACCCTCCTCACCAGAAGGCTGTTTGGCTGAGTCAGGCGGGGGTTTCTGAACCCACATCTCAGGCTGGCAATGTCATTATAAAGAAGGCTGTGGAAGCAAAACTTTGACATCTTCATATTCTCTTTATACCCTTCAAGGAAGGAGTGTCTAAAAGGTGGGATCTCCAACACTGGAGAGTATACAGAAGTGAAGTGACCAAAAAAACCTTTGATTACTCAGGTGCAAGAATTTTGAATGTGATCATTAATTTTTTTTTAACATCTTTATTGGAGTATAATTGCTTTACAATGGTGTGTTAGTTTCTGCTTTACAACAAAATGAATCAGTTATATATATACATATGTTCCCATATTTCTTCCCTCCTGCATCTCCCTCCCTCCCACCCTCCCTATCCCACCCCTCCAGGCGATCACAAAGCACCGAGCTAATCTCTCTGTGCTATGCGGCTGCTTCCCACTAGCTATCTACCTTACGTTTGGTAGTGTATATATGTCCATGCCACTCTCTCGCTTTGTCACAGCTTACCCTTACCCCTCCCCATATCCTCAAGTCCATTCTCTAGTAGGTCTGTGTCTTTATTCCTGTCTTACCCCTAGGTTCTTCATGATACTTTTTTCCTTAAATTCCATATATATGTGTTAGCATACGGTATTTGTCTTTTTCTTTCTGACTTATTTCACTCTGTATGACATAGTCTAGGTCTATCCACCTCGTTACAAATAGCTCAATTTCGTTTCTTTTTATGGCTGAGTAATATTCCATTGTATATATGTGCCACATTCATCCGATGATGGACACTTAGGTTGTTTCCATCTCCTGGCTATTGTAAATAGAGGTGCAATGAACATTTTGGTACATGACTCTTTTTGAATTATGGTTATCTCAGGGTATATGCCCAGTAGTGGGATTGCTGGGTCATATGGTAGTCCTATTTGTAGTTTTTTAAGATACCTCCATACTGTTCTCCATAGTGGCTGTATCAATTTACATTCCCACCAACAGTGCAAGAGGGTTCCCTTTGCTCCACACCCTCTCCAGCATTTACTGTTTCTAGATTTTTTGATGATGGCCATTCTGACTGGTGTGAGATGATATCTCATTGTAGTTTTGATTTGCATTTCTCTAATGATTAGTGATGTTGTGCATTCTTTCATATGTTTGTTGGCAGTCTGTATAACTTCTTTGGAGAAATGTCTATTTAGGTCTTCTGCCCATTTTTGGATTGGGTTGTTTGTTTTTTTGTTACTGAGCTGCATGAGCTGCTTATAAATTTTGGAGATTAATCCTTTGTCAGTTGCTTCATTTGCAAATGTTTTCTCCCATTCTGATGTTGTCTTTTGGTCTTGTTTATGGTTTCCTTTGCTGTGCAAAAGCTTTGAAGTTGCATTAGGTCCCATTTGTTTATTTTTGTTTTTATTTCCATTTCTCTAGGAGGTGGGTCAAAAAGGATCTTGCTGTGATTTATGTCATAGAGTGTTCTATGTTTTCCTCTAACAGTTTGATAGTTTCTGGCCTTACATTTAGGTCTTTCATCCATTTTGATCTTATTTTTGTGTATGGTGTTAGGGAATGAAATGAAAAATACCCTAGATGGGATCAATAGCAGAATAACTGAGGCAGAAGAACAGATAAGTGACCTGGAAGATAAAATTGTGATCATTAATTGAGGTCCTATCAGATGTCCTATATATATGCGTAGCAATACATGAACTTCATTAACTAAGGAATCTTTAAGAACTACAAAAGATTTGTTGAGAATGACGAAACCCATACTGTGCAATGAACTATTTATGTTTTGTTCAGTAGTTAACATAAATAGGAATGTAAACAACTAGCCTGCAACATAGAGAATAGATTTAATAGTATCTTCCAATTCATCCTCATGGAAGTCATTCCATGATGTGACCCAGTAGCACAAAGCCTGCCTGTCTATAGAAATCCCAGGCTTAGAGGTTTTAAATGCACAGCAGTATGTAAATAGAAGAATAGGGTTTCTTAAGATAGAGTTTTTGCATAAACTAGTATTTTTGTCTCTAATTATAGGGAAAGAAGGATGTCAGTATTTCCAGATATTGTAGAAATAAAACTGATATTATTTTCTCCCAATTTTAAAAGATTTCTTATCAGAGGAAGTTAGCTTAACTGGTTCACATGACTTTATTTTTAAAAAATCTGAAAGATATGAAATGTAACTTGTTTATAAGTCATTATTCAGCAAACAAAAACATAATTTTCAAAATTTTGCCAGTGAAATTGACTACAGGAAAAAGATGAACCAAACTACTTAATTCTAATTTTCCAGGTATTACTATATTATTTCTGCTAATAATTTACACTAATTTCTCAAACCCTAAATCATCACTGTTTGTGTAGTTTATGTCTGTGTGCCAAACACTGTAATTAGTGTTTTACACATATTAGTTTATTGAGGCAGCATTGACTAGGGTAGGTGCTATTATTTCTATTGTTAACTAGTTTGTAAATCAAGACAGAGTCTTTAAGTAACTTGCTAGTAAGTTGTCAGGCTGAAGCTTGAACCGAGACAGTCTGACTCTGTTTTACTGCTGAATTTGTGCTACAGGGTCATGATTAGCCATGCTGGTTTATGCATCAGTGCTTTATAAGTCTGAAAAGTTTGTGTTAACAATCTGAGTGAGAGTACATCAATATGGAGTATCCACTGGGTTTCTGAGATTTCTAGTGACTTACCTTCTTCTGGGAATCAAAAGAATTCAGTGAAAGGCAGAAACCAAAGAGAAATTTATAGTATAATTCCAGAATCCTGCACCTGCACTATTAGTGTCCAGTGACTCGACTCATTTGACATGTGAGTCAACCCCCTGGGGACAGGACATGGACAGAAGCCCAGTAAGATGTTTTTCATTCAGGTAACCCCACCTTCATAACTGCAGTCATTTTCTCTGCTACACTCTGGTGTTGTGCTCTTGAGTCTGTCTGGTCTGTTAAACAGAGAAGACATGGAATAACATTTCAACATAGCTTATAGTTTAAACAGAGTACAATTCATACTTACAGGATCTCATTAAATCTAGCCCATATCCTTGTTCTTTCCTGCCTTACCATTTAATAAATGTTTAGTTCCAAGGTAGATTTTTCCTATAACCTTGGTTAGTACAGGATTCTTTACAATACTGCGATGACTCTAGTAAGTATTTGAACTATTGAAGCTTCTCAGTGTTTCATTATTAAACTGTAGCCCCCATGTTTTCAGGAAAGCTGGTCGACCTCTAGCTATCATAGGACTTTTCATGTAACAACCTCCTTGATTCTTCTGGTATAGGTACGTTTTCCTTTCTCTTTCTGTAAATACTTACCACACAGTGTTATTTTTTTATATTTAAATTTATACTACAAAATGATAAGCTTTTATTGCATAGATTTTATTTGAGAATGCAGTGAAGAATAAGAAAGAATAATGATCTATAAAATTTAGGGAAAAGGCTTTTAGATACTGAATAATTCAATTATTGATATGATTTATAGATACAATTACAAGTCTGCACTGCATTTTGCCAGAGCTTATCTACATAGATTTAATAGGAGATTTGTTTCAAAATCGTTATTATTTAACTTCACTTACTTTCTGTTTATATTTTTATCATAGCCATCTTTTCCAATATAAGGTACACATTTCTAAAGAAATCACTCAATGAACCTGCAAAATATTATAGCTTATTCAAACATGATTTTTAAATTGTTTTGTGGAGGTGCTATATTTACTGGTTAAGTATAGCACTGGGAAGTACCTTCAAGATGGCAGAGGAGTAAGACGTGGAGATCACCTTCCTCCCCACAAATACATCAGAAATACATCTACACATGGAACAACACCTACAGAACACTGACTGAATGCTGGAAGAAGACCTCAGACTTCCCCCAAACCATGTGGCTGACAGGGTCTTGGTGCTCTAGCCAGGTGTCAGGCCTGAGCCTCTGAGGTGAGAGAGCTGAGTTCAGGACATTGAACCACCATAGACCTCCCAGCCCCATGTAATATCAATTGGCGAGAGCTCTCCCAGAGAACTCTGTCTCAATGCTAAGACCCAGCTCCACTCAACGACCAGAAAGCTCCAGTGCCGGACACTCCATGCCAAACAACTAGAAAGACAGGAACACAACATGACCCATTAGCAGAGAGGCTGCCTAAAATCATAAGAAGTTCACAGACACCCCAAAACACACCACCGGATGTGGTCCTGCCCACCAGAAAGACAAGATCCAGCCTCATCCACCAGAACACAGGCACCAGTACCCTCCACCAGGAAGCCTACACAACCCACTGAACCAAACTTAGCCACTGGGGGACAGACACCAGAAACTATGAGAATTACAAATTTGCAGCCTGCGAAAAGGAGACCCCAAACACAGTAAGTTAAGCAAAATGAGAAGACAGAGAAACACACAACAGATGAAGGAGCATGTAAAAACCCACCAGACCAAACAAATGAAGAGGAAATAGGCAGTCTACCTGAAAAAGAATTCAGAGTAATGATAATAAAGGTATCTAAAAACTTGGAAATAGAATGGAAAAAATAAAAGAAACGTTTAACAAGGACCTAGAAGAACTAAAGAGCAAACAAACAATGATGAACAGCACAATAAATAAAATTTAAAATTCTCTAGAAGGAATCAATAGCAGAATAACTGAGGCAGAAGAATGGATAAGTGACCTGGAAGATAAAATAGTGGAAATAACTACTGCAGACCAGTATAAAGAAAGAAGATGAAAAGAATTGAAGACAGTCTCAGACCTCTGGGACAATGGTAAATGCACCAACATTCGAATTATAGGGGTCCCAGAAGAAGAAGAGAAAAAGAAAAGGACTGAAAAAATATTTGAAGAGATTATATTTGAAAACTTCCCTAATATGGGAAAGCAAATAATCAAGTCCAGGAAGCACAGAGAGTCCCATACAGGATAAATCCAAGGAGAAACATGCCAAGACACATATTGATCAAACAATCAAAAATTAAATATCAAGGGCTTCCCTAGTGGCACAGTGGTTGAGAGTCCATGTGCTGATGCAGGGGATGCGGGTTTGTGCCCCGGTCTGAGAAGATCACTCATGCCGCAGAGTGGCTAGGCCTGTGAACCATGGCTGCTGAGCCTGTGTGTCTGGAGACTGTGCTCGACAGTGGGAGAGGCCACAACAGTGAAAGGCCCGCATACCACAAAAAAAAAAACAAAAAAAAAAACAAAGAAAAATATTAAAAGCAGCAAGGGAAAAGCAACAAATAACATACAAGGGAATCCCCATAAGGTTAACAGCTGACCTTTCAGCAGAAACTCTGCAAGCCAGAAGGGTGTGGAAGGACAGATTTAAAGTGATGAAAGGGAAAAACCTACAACCAAGAATACTCTACCCAGCAAGGATCTCAGTCAGATTTGATGGAGAAATTAAAACCTTTACAGACGAGCAAAAGCTAAGAGAATTCAGCACCACCAAACCAGCTTTACAACAAATGCTAAAGGAGCTTCTCTGTGCAGGAAACACAAAAGAAGGAAAAGGCCTACAATAACAAACCCAAAACAATTAAGAAAATGGTAATAGGAACATACATATCGATAATTATCTTAAATGTAAATGGTTAAATGCTCCAAGCTAAAGACATAAGAGAGGCTGAATGTATACAAAAACAAGACCAATATATATGCTGTCTACAAGAGACCCACTTCAGACTTAGGGACAGATACAGACTGTAAGTGATTGAAAAAGATATTCCATGCAAATGGAAATCAATAGAAAGCTGCAGTAGCAATTCTCATAACAGAAAAAATAAGACTTTAAACACTATTTCAAGAGACAAAGAAGGACACTACATAATGATTAAGAGGTCAATCCAAGAAGAAGATATAACAATTGTAATTATTTATGCACCCAACAATGGAGCACCTCAGTACATAAGGCAAATGGTAACAGCCATAAAATGGGAAATCGACAGTAACACAATAATAGCAGGGGACGTTAACACCCCACTTTCAATAATGAACACTCATCCAAAATGAAAATAAATAAGGAAACACAAGCTTTAACTGATATATTAAACAAGATGGACTTGACTGATATTTATAGGACATTCCATCCCAAAACAACAGAATACACTTCTCAAGAACTCATAGAACATTCTCCAGGATAGATCATATGTTGCGTCACAAATCAAGCCTTGGTAAATTTAAGAAAATTGAAATTGTATCAAGTATCTTTTCTGACCACAATGCTATGAGACTAGATATCAATTACAGGAAGAAAAAAAAAAACGTGTGAAATATATAAACACATGGAGGCTAAACAACATGCCACAAAATAACCAAGAGATCACTGAAGAAATCAGAGAGGAAATGAAAAAATATATAGAAACAAATAAAAATGAAAACACAATGGCCCAAAACCTATGGGATGCAGCAAAAGCAATATTAAGAGGGAAGTTTCGAGCAATACAATCCTACCTCAAGAAACAAGGAACATCTCAAACAAACAACCTAACCTTACACTTAAAGCAATTAGAGAAAGAAGAACAAAAGAAACCCAAAGTGAGCAGAAGGAAAAAAAATCATAAAGATCAGATCAGAAATAAATGAAAAACAAATAAAGGAAATGATAGCAAAGATCAATAAAACTAAAAACTAGTTCTTTGAGAAGATAAACAAAATTGATAAGCCATTATCCAGACTCATCAAGAAAAAAAGAGAGAAGACTCAAATCAACAGAATTAGAAATGAAAAAGGAGAAGTAACAACTGACACTGCAGAAATACAAAGGATCATGAGAGATTACTACAAGCAACTCTATGCCAATAAAATGGACAACCAGGAAGAAATAGACAAATTCTTAGAAAAGTACAACCTTCTGAAACTGAACCAAGAAGAAATACAAAATATAAACAGACCAATCACAAGCACTGAAATTGAAACTGTGATTAAAAATCTTCCAACAAACAAAAACCCAGTACCATATGGCTTCACAGGCGAATTCTATCAAACATTTAGAGAAGAGCTAACACCTATCCTTCTCAAACTCTTCCAAAATATAACAGAGGGAGGAACACTCCCAAACTCATTCTAAAAGGCCACCATCACCCTGATACCAAAACCAAAGATGGCACAAAGAAAGAAAACTACAGGCCAATATCACTGATGAACATAGATGCAAAAATTCTCAACAAAATACCAGCAGTCAGAATCCAACAGCACATTAAAAGGATCATACACCATGATCAAGTGGGGTTTCTCCAAGGAATGCAAGGAATATTCAATATATGCAAATCAATCGATGTGATACACCATATTAACAAACTGAAGGATAAAACCCATATGATAATCTCAATAGATGAAGAAAAAGCTTTCAACAAAATTGAACACCCATTTATGATAATAACTTTCCAGAAAGTAGGCATAGAGGGAACTTACCTCAACATAATAAAGGCCATATATGACAAACCCACAGACAACATCATTTTCAATGGTGAAAAACTGAAACCATTTCCTCTAAGATCAGGAACAAGACAAGGTTGCCCACTCTCACCACTATTATTCAACATAGTTTTGGAAGTTTTAGCCACAACAATCAGAGAAGAAAAAGAAATAAAAGGAATACAAATCAGAAAACAAGAATACAACTGTCACTGCTTGCCACTGACATGATACTATACATAGAGAATCCTAAAGATGCTACCAGAAAACTACTAGAGCTAATCAATGAATTTGGTAAACTAGAGGATACAAAATTAATGCATTAAAATCTCTTGCATTCCTATACACTAATGATGAAATACCTAAAAGAGAAATTTAGGAAAGATTCCCATTTACCATTTCAACAAAATGAATAAAATACCTAGGAATAAACATACCTAAGGAGACAAAAGACCTGTATGCAGAAAACTATAAGAAACTGATGAAAGAAGTTAAAGATGATACCAACAGATGGAGAGATATACCATGTTCTTGGGTTGGAAGAATCAACATTGTGAAAATGACTCTACTACCCAAAGCAATCTACAGATTCAATGCAATCCCTATCAAACTACCAACGACATTTTCCACAGAACTAGAAGAAAAATTTTCACAATTTGTATGGAAACACAAAAGACCACGAATAACCAAAGCAATCTTGTGAAAGAAAAATGGAGCTGAAGGAATCTGGCTCCCAGACTTCAGACTATAATACAAAGCTACAGTAATCAAGACAGTATGGCACTGGTACAAACACAGAAATATAGATCTATGGAACAGGATAGAAAGCCCAGAGATGAACCCACACACATATGGTCACCTTTTCATTGATAAAGGAGGCAAGAGAATACAATGGAGAAAAGACAGCCTCTTCAATAAGTGGTGCTGGGAAAACTGGACAGCTACATAAAAGAATGAAATTACAACACTCACTAACACCATACACAAAAATAAACTCAAAATGGATTAAAGACCTAAATGTAAGGCCAGACACTCTCAAAAGCTTAGAGGAAAACCTAGGCAGAACACTCTATAACATAAATCACAGCAAGATTCTTTTTGACTCACCTCCTAGAGAAATGGAAATAAAAACAAAAATAAACAAATGGGACCTAATACAACTTAAAAGCTTTTGCACAGCAAAGGAAGCCATAAAGAAGATGGAAAGACAACCCTCATAATAGAATATATTTGCAAACGAAGCAACTGACAAAGGATTAATATCCAAAATATACAAGCAGCTCATGCAGCTCAATTCAAAGAAACAAACCCAATCCGAAAATGGACAGAAGACCTAAATAGATATTTCTCCAAAAAAGATATACAGATTGCCAGCAAACACATGAAAGGATGCTCAGCATCACTAATCATTAGAGAAATGCATATAAAAATTACGATAAGGTATCACCTCACACCAGTCAGAATGGCCATCATCAAAAAGTCTACAGACAATAAATGCTGGAGAGGGTGTGGAGAAAAGGGAACCCTCCTACCCTGTTGGTGGGAATGTAAATTGATACAGCCACTATGGAGAACAATATGGAGTTTCCTTAAAAAACTAAAAGTAGAACTACCATATGACCCAGGAGTCCCACTACTGGGTATATATCCTGAGAAAATAACAATTCAAAATGTGTCATGTACCACAGTGTTCATTGCAGCACTATTTACAACAGCCAGGACATGGAAGCAACCTAAGTGTCCATCGACAGATGAATGGATAAAGAAGATGTGGCACATATATACAATGGAATATTACTCAGCCATAAAAAGAAACGAAATTGAGCTATTTTTTTTTTTTTTTTTTTTTTTTTTTTTTTTTTTTGCGGTACGCGGGCCTCTCACTGTTGTGGCCTCTCCCGTTGCGGAGCACAGGCTCCAGACGTGCAGTCTCAGCGGCCATGGCTCACGGGCCCAGCCGCTCCGCGGCATGTGGGATCTTCCCGGACCGGGGCACGAACCCGTGTCCTCTGCATCGGCAGGCGGACTCTCTACCACTGCGCCACCAGGGAAGCCCGAAATTGAGCTATTTGTAGTAAGGTGGATGGACCTGGAATCTCTCATACAGAGTGAAGTAAGTCAGAAAGAGAAAAACAAATACCATATGCTAACACATATATATGGAATCTTAAAAAAAAAAAAAAAGGTTCTGAAGAACCTAGGGGCAGGACAGGAATAAAGACACAAAAGTAGAGAACGGACTTGAGGACATGGGGAGGGGGAAGGGTAAGCTGTGACGAAGTGAGAGAGTGGCATGGACATATATACATTACCACATGTAGAATAGATAGCTAGCGGGAAGCAGCCACATAGCACAGGGAGATCAGCTCGGTGCTTTGTGACCACGTAGAGGAGTGGGGTAGGGAGGGTGGGAGGGAGATGCAAGAGGGAGGAGATATGGGGATATATTATATGTATAACTGATTCACTTTGTTATTAAACAGAAACTAACACAACATTGTAAAGCAATTATACTCCAATAAAGATGTTTAAAAAAAAGGAGTAATGAACTATTGATACACACAGCAACTTGAAGAACTGTAGGTATTTTTCCTGAGTGCAAAAGAGATAATCCCAAAGGTTACACTCTACATGATGCCGTTCACGCAACATCCTTGAATTGACAAACTTACAGAATGTAGAACAAATAAGTGGTGGCTATGAGTTAAGAAGAGGATGGTGTAGGTTGGAAGTGGATGTCACAATTAAAAGGCAACTGTTCTTTGACTATATTAATGTCATTTTCCTCTCTGTGATATCATACTATAGATTTGCAAGGTATTGTCTTTGAGAAAATTGGATAAACGGTACAAAGAGTCTGTGTTGTTTGTTATAACTGTGTGTGAATTTACAATGATCTCAAAATAATAATGTTAGTTTAGAAAAAAAGATAAAGAGCAAGACAACTTTTTCCAACATCCTCTTCAAGAAAAAAGCATTTCTCATGTTGTCAACTCTAACATAGCTAGAACGCTGAGCTTAAATGTGGGATTGGTGAAAGGAATCGATTAATCGTTAAATGCACTTTTGCTTTCTGAGATGTTCCTCTCCTGCTTTTCACTTCCCTTTTGTGTGAGCAATCACTTTCCTGGCATGTAACGTCTCCATTTTGTTGTTGTCGTTTGTTTATTTTTAATTTCAAGCTTTGACTTGGAAGGAAGCTTGAACTTTGAGTATGCAAAATTAACAGGGCTCAGATCACACCCATACCATTCAACTTTTCCAAGGTTCTCTTTACTCCCAGCAAAAGGTGTAGTGAAATCCTCTCCCAGTTTTACCTGCTGTTTCCAGAATGTCCAGCTGTGCTTTCAGGCTTGTAGGATCACTTCAATTTGGGGTATTGCTTTGCTTATTTTTTTCTTGGTTTTCTAGTTCATGAATCCATTTCTCTGCTATCCAGTTCCTCTAACATAGTTGCCAGAATGATGTGCCCTTTCTTCTATTAGTGGTTTGACACTACCTACCTCTCCCCTCCATACACACACACCTCACAGTTTGGAGTCTGGGAAGATAGCTGATGATGTCATTTTGTGGTATACAATGGGTGTGGGTTAGGTACTATATAGTTTTGTTGTTCAAATTGCTCTCTCTACATTTGTGCAAGGACTTACTTATGAAGATTCAAAACGATGCCACTGCTACCCCTGCCATCTTATCTGAGTTATGATTTGTGGTATTTCTCTGTGATGCTTACACACTTGTTTCAAATCTTAGGTGATTTTTTTTTTTTTTTTTTGCGGTATGCGGGCCTCTCACCGTTGTGGCCTCTTCCGTTGCAGAGCACAGGCTCCGGACGCGCAGGCTCAGCGGCCATGGCTCACAGGCCCAGCCGCTACGTGGCATGTGGGATCCTCCCAGACCAGGGCACGAACCCATGTCCCCTGCATCGGCAGGTGGACTCTCAACCACTGCACCACCAGGGAAGCCCTGGAGTTCAATTTTAAGATAAAAGCTGAACCTCATATATAGGAGATCACCCACCAGAAAAAAGACTATGCAGAGACTAACACCATAAAATGCATCTTATTACTTATTTGTATCCAGTTTTAACTCTAAACTATCTCTGGAGTTCAAGAATCTTGGGCCACACCATGGGGAATGGCTTTGAAGTTTTTTATCTAATAATACTTTTTGAAAATAATAGATTTTTAATAGCCCCGTCCCAATTTAATTAGTTGACAATAATGGAGCACAGTACTTTGGAGTAAACCTGTGCTTTAAACGTGCTAATTTATTATCCTGAGTGTCTTACTTTTATTCGAGATTTCAACAGTTGTGTGGGAGGTGGTAACTGAGTCAGCAGGCACACACACTGCAGTCAATGTGAAGAAGTGCTTACACTTTCAGATCTGTCTCCATGAAATGCAGAAAATTACTTAAAGTTAGCTAAGAAGAATGAATGAATCCTTGACTAAAGGAGCATTTTTAAGTAAACTGAAATCCCAGAACAAATTACAGTGCAGAGAGCATGGCAGGCTGTTTCTCATTTTTCATTTCACTTACTCTTTTATCACACTTTTTTAAACCAAAGTAAAATGATTTAGGAAAAAAAAGAAACTCAAAGAAAATCTTAAAAATCACAACCAAAAGAGTAGACCTTAAAATCAGTAGAAGCGTCGCATGGAAAATATATCCCAGGCTGGCCCTAATTATATTTTGGCTGCTACCTGATCTCTGTTTCTTTCTTTTCTGTATGTTTCAGACTCAGATTCCTCTAACTATTTCTGAGAATGGTTCTGCTGAAGTGTAGGCTTTCCTTTTTCTTAACTTCCAAATGCAACAACATAGTGTTGTCAAATTTAATTCAGAGACTTTCTAAAAATTTGATAAATCTGCACCTCATTTTTCCTCTACATTGTGATAGCTCATTGGCTTATTATGTAGTACATGTACCTAAGATTGAATAAGTAAATTCTGCAAATAACGTTATGAGATGTGATAATAATGCTTTCGTGTAAAAATATATATTGTTTTCAACCAACCTTCTAATCCACTCATAGTCCAGCTGTTCTGCACTTATAGGGCTTAAAGTGTGAGTGAGGACAGGACAGATGTGCCCTGTATCCCTCAATGACACACAGGGAGAAACTAGACTCCTTTATTGTCATCCTTGTGCACCAAGAAATGAATGCTTACCTGATTGCCTGCTGTGGTATCACCATAATGTTCCTCTGAACCAGACAATCTCTAACCTAACTAAACATATACAAGAAAACAAGTGTCTTCTTTTATTTTTTTAAGGTAAGAGAGATTTTATTTCTTTTTCAGATTATTTCAAGTTACATTTATACAGGTTTAATTTACATACAAGAAATTTCACCCTTTTAATGCTACAGATTGAGGAATTTTGACAAACCTGTACAGGGCTCCTTGTATTTTTTTATTTGAATTTTATTTTATTTTTTTATACAGTAGGTTCTTATTAGTCATCCATATTATACATATCAGTGTATATATGTCAATGCCAATCTCCCAATTCATCCCACCACCACCCCGCTGCCACTGCTTTCCCACTTTGGTGTCCGTACGTTTGTTCTCTACATCTGTGTCTCAATTTCTTCACTGAAAACCAGTTCATCTGTACCATTCTTAGGTTCCACATATATGAGTTAATAAACGATATTTGTTTTTCTCTTTCTGACTTACTTCACGCTGTATGACAGTCTCTAAATTCATCCACGTCTATACAAATAAACCAATTTCGTGCCGTTTTATGGCTGAGTAATATTCCATTGTATATATGTACCACATCTTATTTATCCATTAATCTGTCGATGAGCATTTAGGTTGCTTCCATGACCTGGCTATTGTAAATAGTGCTGCAGTGAACACTGGAGGGCATGTGTCTTTTTGAATTATGGTTTTGTCTGGGTATATGCCCAGTAGTGGGATTGCTGGGTCATATGGTAGTTCTATTTTTAGTTTTTTAAGGAACCTCCATACTGTTCTCCATAGTGGCTGTATCAGTTTACATTCCCACCAACACTGCAAGAGGGTTCCCTTTTCTCCACACACTCTCCAACATTTGTTGTTCGTAGATTTTCTGATGAAGCCCATTCTAACTGGTGTGAGGTGATACCGTATTGTAGGTTCGATTTGCATTTCTCTAATAATTAGTGATGTTGAGCAGCTTTTCATGTGCTTCTTGGCCATCTGTATGCCTTCTTTGGAGAAATGTCTAGTTCTTCTGCCGATTTTTTGATTGGGTTTTTTAATATTGAGCTGCATGAGCTGTTTATATACTTTGGAGATTAATCCATTGTCTGCTGATTCGTTTGCAAATATTTTCTCCCATTCTGAGGGTTGTCTTTTCATCTTCTTTGTAGTTTCCTTTGCTGTGCAAAAGTGTTTAAGTTTCATTAGGTCCCGTCTGTTTATTTTTGTTTTTATTTCCATTACTCTAGGAGGTGAATCAAAAAAGATATTGCTGTGATTTATGTCAAAGAGTGTTCTTCCTATGTTTCCCTCTAAGGTTTTATAGTGTTCAGTCTTACATTTCGGTCTTTAATCCATTTTGAGGTTATTTTTTGTATGCTGTTAGGAAGTGTTCTAACTTCACTCTTTTACATGTAGCTGCCCAGTTTTCCCAGCACCATTTATTGAAGAGGCTGTCTTTTCTCCATTGTATATCCTTGCCTCGTTTGTCATAGATTAGTTGACCATAGGTGCGTGAGTTTATCTCTGGGCTTTCTATCCTTTTCCATTGATCTATATTTCTGTTTCTGTGCCAGTAACATATTGTCTTGATTACTGTAGCTTTTTAGTATAGTCTGAAGTCAGGGGCCCTGATTCCTCCAGCTCCATTTTTTTCCCTGAAGATTGCTTTGGCTATTCAGGGTCTTTTGTGTCTCCATACAAATTTTAAGATTTTTTGTTCTAGTTCTGTAAAAAATGCCATTGGTAATTTCATAGAGATTGCATTGAATCTGGAGATTGCTTTGGGTCGTACAGTCACTTTCACAATGTTGATTCTTCCAATCTAACAACATGGTATATCTCTCCATCTGTTGGTATCTTTAATTCCCTTCAACAGTGTTTTGCAGTTTTTGGCATACAGGTCTTTTTTCTCTTTAAGTAGTTATATTCCTACGTATTTTATTCTTTTTATTGCAGTGGTAAATGGGAGTGTTTCCTTAATTTCTCTTTCAGATTTTTCATCATTACTATATAGGAATGCAAGAGATTTCTGTGCATTAATTTTGTATCCTGCAACTTTAACAAATTCATTGATTAGCTCTAGTAATGGCATCTTTAGGATTCTCTAAGTATAGTATCTTGTCATCTGCAAACAGTGACAATTTTACTTCTCTTCTAATTTGGATTCCTTTTATTTATTTTTCTTCTCTGATTGCCATGGCTAGGACTCTCAAAACTATGTTGAATAATAGTGGACAGAGTGGACATCCTTGTCTTGCTACTGATCTTAGAGGAAATGCTTTCAGTTTTTAACCAATGAGAATGATGTTTGCTGTGGGTTTGTCATATATGGCCTTTATTATGTTGAGGTAGGTTGCCTCTGTGCCCCGTTTATGGAGAGTTTTTATCGTAAATGTGTATTGAATTTTGTCAAAAGCTTTTTCTGCATCTATTGAGATGATCATTTGGTTTTTCTTCTTTAATTTGTTAATGTGGTGTATCACATTGATTGATTTGTGTGTATTGAAGAATCCTTGCATCTCTGGGATAAATCCCACTTGATCATGGTGTATGATCCTTTTAATGTGTTGTTAGATTCTGTTTGCTACTATTTTGTTGAGGATCTTTGCATCTATATTCATCAGTGATATAGGTCTGTAATTTTCTTTTTTTGTAGTATCTTTGTTTTTGGTATCAGGGTGATGGTGGCCTCATAGAATGAATTTGGGAGTGTTCCTTCCTCCACAGTTTTTTGGAAGAGTTTGAGAAGGATGGGTGTTAGCTCTTCTCTAAAGTTTTGATAGAATTCACCTGTGAAGCCATCTGGTCCTGGACTTTTGTTTGTTGGAAGATTTTTAATCACAGTTTCAATTTCATTACTTGTGATTGGTCTGTTCATGTTTTCTATTTCTTCCTGGTTCAGTCTTGGAAGTTTATACCTTTCTAAGAATTTGTCCATTTCTTCCAGGTTGTCCATTTTATTGGTATGGAGTTGTATGTAGTAGTCTCTTAGGACGCTTTGTATTTCTGTGGTGTCTGTTGTAACTTCTCCTTTTTCATTTCTAATTTTATTTTTTTGAGTCCTGTCCCTCTTTCTTGATGAGTCTGGTTAATGGTTTTTCAATTTTGTTTATATTCTCAAAGAACTAGCTTTTAGTTTTATTGATTTTTGCTATTGTTTTCTTTGTTTCTATTTCATTTATTTCTGCTCTGATATTTATGATTTCTTTCCTTCTGCTAACTTTGGGTTTGTTTGTTCTTCTTTTTTTAGTTCCTTTAGGTGTAAGGTTAGATTGCTTATTTGAGCTTTTTCTTGTTTCTTGAGGTCGGCTTGTATACCTCTAAACTTCCCTGTTAGAACTGCTTTTGCTGCATCCCATAGGTTTTGTATTGTCGTGCTTTCATTGTCATTTGCCGCTAGGTATTTTTTGATTTCGTATTTGATTTCTTCAGTGATCTCTTGGTTATTTAGTAACGTATTGTTTAGTGTCCATGTGTTTGTGGTTTTTATGTTTTTTTCCCTGTCATTGATTTCTAATCTCATAGCATTGTGGTCAGAAAAGATGTTTGATATGATTTCAATTTTCTTAAATTTACTGAGGCTTGATTTGTGATCCAGGATGTGATCTATCCTGGAGAATGTTCCATGCGCACTTGAGAAGAAAGTGTAATCTGCTCTTTTGGGATGTAATGTCTTATAAGTATCAGTTAAATCTATCTGGTCTGTTGTGTCATTTAAAGATTGTGTGTCCTAATTAATTTTCTGTTTGGATGATCTGTTGATTGGTTTAAGTGAGGTGTTAAAGCCCCTACTATTATTGTGTTACTGTCGATTTCCTCTTTTATAGCTGTTAGCAATTGCCTTATGTATTCATGTGCACCTATGTTGGGTGCATATATATTTATAATTGTTATATCTTCTTCTTGGTTTGATCCGTTGATCATTATGTAGTGTTCTTCCTTTTCTCTTGTAACATTCTTTATATTGAAGTCTATTTTATCTGATATGAGTATTGCTACTCTAGCTTTCTTTTGATTTCCATTTGCATGGAATATCTTTTTCCATCCTCACTTTCAATCTGAATGTGTCCCTAGGTCTGAAATGGGTCTCTTGTAGACAGCATATATATGGGTCCTGTGTTTTTATCTATTCAACAAGCCTGTGTCTTTTGGTTGGAGCATTTAATCCATTCATGTTTAAGGTAATTATCGATATGTATGTTCCTATTACCATTTTCTTAATTGTTTTGGGTTTGTTTTTGTAGGTCCTTTAATTCTCTTGTGTTTCCCACTTACAGAAATTCCTTTAACATTTGTTGTAGAGCTGGTTTGGTGGTTCTGAATTTCCTTAGCTTTTGCTTGTCTGTAAAGCTTTTGATTTCTCCATCGAATCTGAATGAGATCCTTGCTGGGTAGAGTAATCTTGGTTGTAGGTTCTTCCCTTTCATCACTTTAAGTATATCATGCCACTCGCTTCTGGCTTGTAGAGTTTCTGCTGAGAAATCAGCTATTAACCTTATGGGAGTTTCCTTGCATGTTATTTGTCATTCTTCCCTTGCTGCTTTTAATAATTTTTCTTTTTCTTTAATTTTTGCCAATTTGATTACTATGTGTCTCAGTGTGTTTCTCCTTGGGTTTATCCTGTATGGGATTCTCTGCACTTCCTGGACTTGGGTGGCTATTTCCTTTCCCATGTTAGGGAAGTTTTCGACTACAACCTCTTCAAATATTTTCTCGGGTCCTTTCTCTCTCCCTTCTCCTTCTGGGACCTCTATAATGCTAATGTTGTTGTGTTTAATGTTGTCCCAGAGGTCTCATGCTGTCTTCATTTCTCTTCATTCTTTTTTCTTTATTTTGTTCCGCAGCAATGAATTCCACCATTCTGTTTTCAGGTCACTTATCCATTCTTCCTCAGTTATTCTATTTATTTCTTCTAGTGTATTTTTCTTTCTGGTTATGGTGTTGTTCATCTCTGTTTGTACTTTAGTTCTTCTAGATCTTTTTAAATAATTTCTTGCATCTTCTCGAGCTTTGCCTCCATTCTTTTTCCGAGGTCCTGGATCATCTTCACTATCATTATTCTGAATTCTTTTTCTGGAAGGTTGCCTATCTCCAGTTCATTTTGGTTTTTTTCTGTGTTTTTTTTTTTTTCCCCCTGTGGTTTTATCTTGTTCCTTCATCTGGTACATAGCCCTCTGCCTTTTCATCTTGTCTATCATTCTGTGAATGTTGTTTTTGTTCCACAGGCTGCAGGATTGTAGTTCTTCTTGCTTCTTCTGTCTGCTCTGTGCTAGTGTCAGAGGGTCTCCTGCAGAGGCAGGAGGTGACTGTGGCTCACTGCAGGGACAAGGACACTGGCAGAAGAAGGTCTGGGAAGTACCCCTTGGCATGAGCCCTCCCAGTCTGCCATTAGCTACACCAAACAATCTGAATCCTACAAGATCTTTTTTGATACACCTCCTGCTAGTGTTGGATCATCTCCTGCAGAGACGGGAGGTGGCTGTGGCTCACTGTGAGGACAAGGACGCTAGCAGCAGAAGTTCTGGCAAGTACTCCTTGGCGTTAGCCCTCCCAGAGTCTGCCATTAGCCCCACCAAAGAGCTGGGTTAGCTCCAATGTTGGGTCACCTCAGGACAAACAACCAAGTGTCTTCTTTTAAACTTGATAATTTATAAGGGCTAAGGGTGTTGCTTTGTAAACTTATTCCAAAAGTCTTGCAATTCTTCAGGATATTTCATCAAATAGTTTTCTTAATAATCTCCTTATGTTCACTCAATACACTTAGTGATGGAGTACTTTTTTATTTAAATGTGGGTTTCATTGTTGGAAGGGAATAAGGAAAACTCATTTTTATGACATGCTCATTATGTGCCAAGTACATTCCTTTTACATTAATGTCTAAATCTGTTCCTCATGGAAAACCTTTAATGTACATATTATTTACTTTTTCACACATGATGAAACTAAGGTTCAGAGATTTTTAAAAGCATACTCTAATTCATCCAGCAGAACAGGAATTCAAATTCTAGGCTGTCTCTAAAGTTCATGCTCTTAAGTAATCTGAAGTTGGGCAAGTGGAAATTATATTTTTCAAAGAAAGCGTTTGAATGTGGTACAGTGCAACATTGTGTTACATGGTTCTTAAACGTGGAACGAGTTCTCAAGTCAACAACTTTTCACACGTCTTGAATAGCACCATCATGGATTCTCAAATCTTCCTGAACCATAAATCCCCATTAATAAATGGCGGCCATGTGTGCACACACACACATTCTTGCATATTCTATCAGGAAGTATACTGATTCTGGATTAGGGATCCTTGAAATAAATGAACAGTATCCAAAGGCATTTAATTTCAAGACATCGCTGATTTGTCTGTCTTGAAAGATCATGTTCATTCCTAGTCACAGTTTAAATAGACGCTATACTTGATACAATCTGTAGAAAAATGTTTACTACTCAAAATTCATTGTCTTCATGATTCATCAACAGTCTTTAGCATTGTTTGTTCACCTTCAGTTTCTGCTACTGTTTACTAATAGTTTGGGAAAGGAAGTGGGGTGCTCTACCGCCAATAATATTATTATCTGTATTTTCTTATGGTTTCTTGTGAAGTTCAGGTATAGGAGGTGGTTGAAACTAATAGCTAAATGAGCTATGATGGTTTTGCTGTGGATTTCATCAATCCAATACTTTAATGCCATTAATATAGATAGTTGAGAGCTATATAAATATCCACCTTGCAAATGGATTTAAGTTTTAGAGATTTTAGAGCCATCAGAAATTACATACATCTTCCAACCCACTAATATGGACTGGTGTCATAGAGTGGGGCTAGACCATCATTGAAATATATTAAATAAGACAAAGAAGACACGTTTTTCAGGCTTAAGAAGATACACTCTTGATTTTTGTTTTTAATATTTATTTATTTATTTTTGGCTGCATTGGGTCTTAGTTGAGGTACATGGGATCTTTCATTGTGGTGCATGGGCTTTTCTCTAGTTGTGGCACTCGGTCTCCAGAGCATGTGGGCTCAGTAGTTGCTGCATGCAGGCTTAGTTGCCCCGTGGCATGTGGGATCTTATTTCCCCGACCAGGGATTGAACCTGCATCCCCTGCATTGGAAGGTGGATTCTCAACCACCGGGCCACCAGGGAAGTCCCCTGGGATATACACTATTGTTGATTATCAGCAAACTAAATTAAATGTCAGCTCATCTCAATGTATAAAAATACCATCATCATTATCACAACTTACATACGTCTTCTGTTGTTCAGGTTTAGTATTAAAAAAAAGTTCAGCTCTACCAGTGTTATTGTGGGAGCACAAATGAGCCATGGGTAAGACAGAGATAGATTCTAAGTACTAGCAACATTGCTATCATGCTGTTAACATACTCTGTCTCTCTCTGTAGGGTAGAAATATGTCAGTGCTGTTACTTTTGCCAACATCCTACTCATATCACCAATCTTTGATGTTACAGCTAAAAAAAAACAATGCTCATGAAGTATTATCAGCCTCATTCCTTAATCAGTAGCTGAAAATGTTGAACCTTTTCACAATGATCTTAAAATTGAGCTTATTAGAATAGGTTTTAATAACTTACCTTTCTTTTTTTTTTTTTTTGGTGGTATGCGGGCCTCTCACTGTTGTAGCCTCTCCCATTGCGGAGCACAGGCTCCAGGCGCGCAGGCTCAGTGGCCATGGCTCGTGGGTCCAGCTGCTCCGTGGCATGTGGGATCTTCCCGGACCGGGGCATGAACCCGTGTCCCCTGCATCAGCAGGCAGACTCTCAACCACTGCGCCACCAGGGAAGCCCCATAACTTACCATTTTTAAGTAATTTGTGTGTGTGGTGGTGTGGGCAGCCCTATGAGTTTTATGACTGATGGTAAGAATTTAACTTGTCTTAAATGCATTCTTACTCTACTGTGAAATTTCTCTTCTATTTCACTTGATAGAAATATACTTATTGAGATTATAAAACCTAAGTAGCACAGAAAGGAATTTCTAATCTTTCTTTTCTTGCCTCCCTTTCACTTATTTTTTACACACTTAAAATATTTTAAGAAAAATAAGTATAAAGAAAATATCCTACTCTATTTTTAATGCATTTCTGAGAGGTACTGCCATTTTTCTCTTCTATCATAACACACTCTGGGATCACGGTATTTAATTTCTCTGATCTCTCTGCTGTTTCAGTTTAGCATCACAGCTCCACATTGTGTTGGCTGAAGATCATTTGATCTTTTATTTTTTTCCATATTCACCCCTTCCACATTGTCCCATTTCTGAGTCTGTTGGCTGAAGATCATTCGATCTTTTATTTTTTTCCATATTCACCGCTTCCACATTGTCCCATTTCTAAGTCATAAGTATTGAATTATTATTAACACTTTCAAGCTGTTTTTTAAAACAATAGGCGTGGTGATTTGAGGGCTTTCTATCTTTGGAGAGAAAAGAAAAAAGCTAACTAGAAAATACAACTCTGTATCTCTAGGACCATATATAGAGAGTTAATGTAAGCAGTGAGTTAGTGAGAACTTGTGAATAAAGGAATAAGAGAAAGAAAAAAAGATGTAAAGGTATCATGATTTTTTTTTTATTATGGGAACTATTTCAGTGTCCATAAATTGTATAGTGCTTAATGGGAATGAAATAATTCACTTGGGACCATGTACATTTACCTGAAGAAAACAAAATATCCTTTACTGCAAGATATCTGTGTGTCCAGCTGGAAAGCTCAAAGGAAAGAGGAGGTTACTTCTTATATACCAGTCTGGATTGGGTTCTGCTGGTTGAGAGAGTGTCTTCTCCATCTGATCATTCAGGGACCCAGGCCCGTGGTGTGCAGTTGCCTTCAACTGGTCATTTCTAAGGCTTCTAGTGTCCTCAGAGTTCCAGCCTGCACAAGGCAGGAAAAGAGCTTGGCGGAAGGTGTTTGAGAAGTTGTGCGGGTTTTGTCTGGGAGTAATGATGTTCCCATCGTTGAAAACATAGTTACAAGGATGTTGATGCTTACATGCAAGCAAACCTGGGTGATGTGGTCTAGCCACGCACTTGGAAAGGGGAGAAAATTCTTACGTAGAGAGCTGGCCGTCTCTAGAGATGTTTCTGAGAGTACCTTATTAGCCTCTTTAATCATCTTCTTACATAACTAAAAGAATAAACCTGTTTAAAGAACAAAAAAGATGCCAAATCACAATCAATACATTTTGTCTATATAGTTTTGCTATGTCTCTCTTTAGAGATTCACTGAATGAGTGAATATTGTTTTTAATATGTACTTTTTTGTTTATTTTACCCAGAGACAAAGTAGTATAATTATGTTTCTTGAGTTTATGTCTTTTCTTCTTAATTCAATTATCAAGCCTTTGGAGGCAAGAGGATTTTTTCCTCTTTATATGCATAATGGCAAAGATTGAGGCAAGCAGTAATAATCTCTAAATGTAACTGAATTATTCAGAGCTTCTTATTTTATTTTTCAAAGAGAAAATCAGACTTAAGGGCTATTAATAATCCTTCAATGTGCCTATGAACTTAAGTGACATCTGCTGATATTAGAAGTTACCTTTAATCAGGGTGGGGTTCCATGATTAAAACACTAATTTTTGCTGATACGCTAATCAAGGATTAAATTACAATTCAGCAGAACAAATTTAGTCATCGAAAGAAACAGAAATGCCTGCAACATAAAAAGGAGACTATACCATTCAGCTGAACAGTTTATTTTGTAGCTTCACAATGGGTCCTTTGATCAGGTCTAGGGCAGAGATTCCTGTTCACTCTGCATCATGGCACACAGATAACGATAACGTAAAAGGCAAGGTTTTTCATGTCCACTTAAGTCTGGCCTAGCTGCTCTGTCGTGTGCATACCTAGTGTTTTAGGAGTCTAGATGAGAATTTCTTGTGTTGAAAACAATTCCAATTTCTTACCATTGAGATGCTAAATAGATACCATCACAAAAATGTTTGGGTGCTATGTCATAATTTTAGGAAAGAAAAAAAATCTTATACTGACATACATTTCTTGTTTTTGTTGAATAGGTGATAGTAATGGAGAAACATACTCAAAATTCTCCGTCCGTTGCTATACAGTAAACAATAAAATTAAATAGTAAGTTTAAAATTTAACCTAAACTTGTTGAGACTCATTGTCACAGGATGGCATGATTACCCTGTAAAGTTGTTTTCCTGTCTTAGCATGACTTATTTGATAGAGACCCAGGCATAATAAAGATTAGAAAGTTTTCTGTGCTGTTGGTTCAGCAGAAATGGAGAGGTGATTTGTCATTATAAACCATATTGTTGATATTCAGAAATTTTTTTTTCCTTACTGAGAATATGAGTTGCCTAATGGTAGCATCTGTTGGCCCAGTAGGCAGGCAATGGGCTGGAAGTGATGCCAGCTTGGATGCATGAACCCCTGGCAGCTCTTGAGTGGAGAGCTGGCCCAGGCACCCTCAGGGGGTTAATAGTTCAGGCTCTCCAGGACCAGAACATGAAAACAGTGGATTTCTTGTGTGTGTGTGTGTGTGTGTGTGTGTATGTAGCTTGTGGGATGCATGGACAGCAGGCGCAGCTGTTCAGAAGCTACAAAGTACCTGCTGCCATGAACTTCATGATGGTTTATAAGGAGGGAGTTACTGAAAGATTTGAGCATTGCTCTATGTCACTTCAGGTCTCAGAAAGGGACTCCATTTATTTACTGACAGTAATGATACCAACAATTCCTGAAATTCAGTAAATTATATAAATATTAGAATGAATTATTTACATTAAAATGTATGCCTAACAAGCAATTTTGTAATGTATCTTTTTGTTTATATTGAGACTAAAAGAGAGCATATTTACTCATATGTTAATCTATTTTAGCATGCAAAGTGGTAAATGTAACATTGTCCCTTTGTATAAGCATGTGTAGATGAAATAGGATTATTCTATTCACATAAATATGACCATCGTTTTGTAAATTAAAATACCGCCTGTTTACCTCATGAATCAAAAAGTACAGGCTTAATTAATTTTTGTTAGTCCCGTGTGATGTTCCATTGTATAGCATTGTGTATTTAGTCATTTCTCTATTGAAAAATATTTTTCAATTTTTAAACAATTGTTGCTTGCTTTTTGTCACCTTCACTATAATCAGTTTTCAATATATACTCTTGAGCTTATATTTTATATTCTAGCATTTTTATTTCTTTTGGGAAGTTTTCCCAAATAGAATTTCCTGATTATTTTCTGTTTTTGCACATCCTTGTCAAGACTAGTTATCAATTGGTGTTTTGTTTTCTTTTTTAATTTTGGCAAGCTGGTAAGTAAAATTATAATATCACTGTTACTTTAATTAACGTTTCTGTATTATCTAATGGAGTTAAACCTATATTCGTATAGGTATTATCTATATAAATCAACTCTTCTGAGAGTTTCCTCGTCATGAGCTTTTTAAAAATTTTCATTTTAGCCCTTTTTTAAAAAAATTAATTTATTTTTTTATTTATTTTTGACTGCATTGGGTCTTCATTGATGCCCACGGGCTTTCTCTAGTTGTGGAGAGCGGGGACTACTCTTCGTTGCTTCATTTTATACAAACTATTTCTAAAGAATAATGTATACCATTTACTAGTTTAATGTATTACATATCTATTTTTTCTTTTGCTTTGTTTATGGTATATTTCTCCATGCAAATATATTATGTGTAATTTGTAGTTAAACTACTATTCTCCTTTATGACAACTCTATTCTCTGAATAGCTTAGAAACCCCCAGCCACCCAATGTTATAGAAATATTCTCCTAAACATTTTTTGTTACTTATTTTAAAGATGTTTATATCTAATCTACAATTGACGTGAAACTTATTTTTCTATATTTTTACAAGGTGAAGGGCTAATTTTCTTATTTCTCTTTGAGCAGCTACTCTTAACCACATCCTATATTAAATAACTTTTTATGTACCGAACTGAAATGATACCTTATCTTACACAATGCTATATACTATATTTGGATCATTTCCTAGACTCTATCCTGTTCAACTAATCCATCCATTTTTTTCTTAATACCATATCATTTAATACAGTCACTCATATTATAATTTAATATCCTTTAAAGTAAGCACTTTCCATTTTTATTTTAATTTAAATTATTTTATATTCTGATTAGAATTATAATAAGCTTATATGAACATTTAAATAATTAAATCATGACTGATTTCTCTGTTAAGGACCTCTTACTTTATATTCATTCAATAAGATTTGATAACTATCTTTGTCTTCATATATATCCTATACTTTTCCGATTTAATTTATTCAGGGATATTTTACACACATTTTTCCATTTTTATTAAAGTGTAATTTCCATTTGAAATTCAAAAAGATTCTTGCTAATGTATTAAAACTGTTGATTTCTGTATATGCAGCTAGTCTTCAGCCACATTAAAAATATCTAGTTCATCATGTTTGCAGAGAAGTCTTTTCTAAATTTATAATCATAGGGGCTTCCCTGGTGGCACAGTGGTTGAGAGTCCACCTGCCGATGCAGGGGACAAGAGTTCGTGCCCCGGTCCGGGAAGATCCCACATGCCGTGGAGCTGCTAGGCCCATGAGCCATGGCTGCTGAGCCTACACATATAGAGCCTGTGCTCTGCAACGGGAGAGGCCACAATAGTGAGAGGACTGCGTACCGCAAAAAAAAAAAAAGTTTATAATCATAAAATGCAGTTAAATTTATTTTGCTAAACATTAATTTTCTTACCTTATTGCACTGGCTAGAACCCCCAAAATAATACCAAAAATCTCTGGTGAGTTTTATTCTTGATTTTACTGAACCTGGATTTAGCAATTTATTATTTGGTATGCTATCTTTTGGAGAACTTTAGCTAATATTCTTTATAATATTTCATTGTTTTATCTATATTCTGATGCTACTGATTTTTAAGCTGGGAATAACTTGTATTTTTTCTCTTCTATTGGTGTAAATATATTGAATAAACACTAGTATAATGTTTATAGATAATATTGTTACATGTGAAGTTTAGAAGTTACATGGATACTGCATGTATAGAATACTAATGTAAAGAAAGCACTAAGATGAGCAGGAATTTATATACAATTTAAAACAAAGATGTTTTGATTTTATCTCAGAATGATAAATCTCAAACAATTTAAGTTCTATAAAGCTTTTAGCCTTGTCAGATGGTCTATGCGTTGAGGAACAAAAGTACTTAGTTTGGAGTTATTTAAAACATTAAAAGCCACTATACGATTTAAAATAAATAAAGGTTTATAACCTCATCCCACAAAATAACTTTTAGGTTTTAAGTAATTTTACGAATTATTCTAGCTTCAGCAAGTATTAGAAGATTCTCCATTATATTAAAGAATGTTGGAGAATTTTGTTAAGATTCTTAAACTTTGTTTCAGATTTGCTTCAAATTCTGAAAAGGTATTTTTTTTTTTTTTTTTGCGGTATGCAGGCCTCTCACTGTTGTGGTCTCTCCCATCACGGAGCACAGGCTCCGGACGCGCAGGCTCAGCGGCCATGGCTCACGGGCCCAGCCGCTCCGCGGCATGTGGGATCTTCCCAGACCGGGGCACAAACCTGCGTCCCCTGCATCGGCAGGCAGACTCTCAACCACTGCGCCACCAGGGAAGCCCTGAAAAGGTATTTTTGCATCACATCTTCTTAAAAGGAATTCAATATTGCTGTCTCACTCTCTGTGACAAAATATTCATATATATATGTACATTTATATATATATATTTTTTTAAAGTTTTAATTATCAATTCCACATTCTTTTAACTTTTAGTTTAAAACTTAAGTACTATGGAAGAATTTTCTCAGCAGAATGGAGATTTTCTCCATTAAATAGTTATTTGACACCCAATGTTCTGTCCTGTTTCAAAAATCCTTTCTTGAATTTTATATAACTTTTAAAAAATGAAGCTTCTAAAAGGCTACATTTTAAGTCATTCTTCAATACAGCAGACACATATTAAAGTGTGAGCAATTTCTTTGAAAAAAAATCAGACTCATTCAAACCATTCTGGTGATTCAAATGGATTGATACTCAGAGAATATAACTGTGTGGAGGATGTAGAATAGTTTTTGAACCAGTTATAAATATTTATAAATGAATTGTGAGGGAGATCTTTACGAAGAAAATGAAATGTGTTGCCATTGGCTAAATACCATTCTCTTTGTTAATTATAAACATTGAGGGTTCTATAGGTTCATTCATGTTTAACCTAATCCCTGGATAAGCAAAATATATGACAAGTCGTAGTTCTGAAATATTGAAAACACTGTGACATTTTTATTTTCCCTTAAGCATGAAGTGTACATTAACAGGTAATTTTAAGAAAGAAATAATGCAATTAAGCACTTAAATCATCTTTTCCTAAATCACATGTTTGGAATTTGGAATTAAAAAAACAAAAACAAGAGCAAAAACAAAATCATGGTTAGTCATGTTGTTGAAGTTTGCAATTACCCAAAGCAAAGAATTGTTTACTTTAAATCTTAACCTCCACATCCTGGTAGGCAGAGCAAAGTCAGTGTCTCACAGTCTCTCTTCACATTATTTTGTCTTTGCTCCCAAAAATCTTAACTCTGATTATGTGCTGTAGAAATAAAACAGATATAAAATCAGTTCAAAAACAACGCCCCAAGCCAGTGAAAACAAGTGGAACATTTTTTTTCAGAGAGAACATTTAAAATGTTGCACTAAATCAACTAAATAATGTAAAGATAATAGCATATTGCTACTCTCATTTGCTACTCTAATTGTTCCACATTTATGGAGTTCTGCCCTGGGTAGTTTTAATAGCAGTTGTTAACCACTGTCATTAATCAGCAACCTTATTACAGTTCAAAATGGAATTGTAATTGAAACACTTGAACAAGTTAAAATTGACAATAAACTTACAGTCGGATAGGGTTTGCTTAATGAACTTGATGTAATAAAATTTTAATTGTTGAGCATTTACAGGATATATTGCCTAAAAGTTTTAAAATTTATAATTAACCCATAACAATTCAAGGGAGGAAGTTCATACCAGAAAGCAAAAGGCAAGTTACAATTAAACATAACATTATTCCTAATTTTATGGAAATAGTAATGATTTTCCTCTTCCTGCAGTCTTCCACTCTTCTATTTTTTTTCTTCTTTTCTTGATAGGTGAATTTTTTTTTTTTTTTTTTTTTTGCTGCCTGTGAGATGTAATTTGTGTGGCAAGAAGAAATCTTGCTTAACTCCACATATCTTATTCACTGGCCACAATGTCTGAATATTTATGAGCATACATTATATCCAAATTATTAGATCTTAGAGTCAAATGTATGGGATCTGTTTCTCCACACACCACATTCACGTTTAATACCTGCGTGCACCAGTATCTGTATCTATAAAATAGCAATAGCTATCTGTTTGTTGTGAGAATCAGAGTAGATGGTAAACATATAATAAATGTTACTTTATTATTTAAAGTTTGGAATTTCCACTTAAGTGATCTCATTTAATCTTTAAAATAAATTAAATCTGAGTAGGTATTTTCAGGTGATTGTCAAGAAACTAGCTGATTAACTGAATAGGACCCATATTAGGTAGCTGGTGACCTAGCAGGATTGAGATGTAAGTTGTGAATAAAAAACCCCAATCTTTAGAGTATGAAACACAAGGTCTGACCATGCAGAGCACTGCAGAATTGTTCTTGGTTAGCAGGGTGGAAAGTGAGGTTTGTAGTCCACAAAAGAATATAGAGTTGGGAGCTTCCCTGGTGGCGCAGTGGTTGAGAGTCCGCCTGCCGATGCAGGGGACACGGGCTCGTGCCCTGGTCTGGGAAGATCTCACATGCCGCGGAGCGGCTGGGCCCGTGAGCCATGGCCGCTGAGCCTGCGCGTCCGGAACCTGTGCTCCGCAACGGGAGAGGCCACAACAGTGAGAGGCCCGCGTACCGCAAAAAAAAAAAAAAGAATATAGAGTTGCTGAAAGTGAATCCAAAATGTCTGAAAAGAAGGTATATATTGAAAGCTGTTCATTCATTCATTCATTCCTTATTTAGCAATGTCCCCCACCCCCTTCCTAGAACACAGAAACTCAGCTGACTTTAAAAATGTGGGAGGGCTTCCCTGGTGGCGCAGTGGTTGAGAGTCCGCCTGCCGATGCAGGGGACATGGGTTCGTGCCCCGGTCTGGGAAGATCCCACATGCCGCGGAGCAGCTGGGCCCATGAGCCATGGCCGCTGAGCCTGCGTGTCCGGAGCCTGTGCTCCGCAACGGGAGAGGCCACAACAGTGAGAGGCCCACATACTGAAAAAAAAAAAAAAAAAAAAAAAAATGTGGGAAACATGCCTTGTTTGCCTGAGGGAAGAAAGGTTAAACAGATAAGCTTTTGATCAAATATTTACGATTATGTTCCTTAAATACCTTTCTGAAACTCTCCATAGTCTAGAAAAGAAAATAGACTTCACTAGAAGACTGTACTTAATATGTCATTTTTCTTTTTAATTTACAAAAGTATTACATGAACCATTTTCTTTAAAGTTGTTTCAAGCAATGTTTAGTCACCTACATGCAGTAAATGCAATTGATTCTCTTTACAGAGATATACACTCCTCCTACTTCTGTGCCCCTTTCCAGATAAAACTCCTAACAGTTTGTTCAAGAGAGAACTTCTTTGTCTCTTGGGAAGCTCTCTCTACCTCTGATTTTGCTTACATTGTTATAAATAAATAATATGTAAACAAATACTTTGTAATACATTTTGTAAACAAATTTGCTGAGTTTGGTGATTTGACTCTCTCCTTTAAATATATATCTTGGGAAGTTTTCATGTCAATACAGTATTTTTTTAATGTGATATATGTGTGTGTGTGTGTGTGTGTGTATTTATATATAATACTGTGTAACATAATTTATTTAAGCACTCCCATAAAGATGGCACTAAGTTTGCTTCCATTTTTCAGATGCTGCTCATCCACATCCTTACATTTGAGCATAAGCATAAGCCTTTCTGTAGTGTATACTTCAGAAGCAAAATTACTCATCTTAATGGTGTTTATATCATAATTCTGACAGATGTAGCCATATTCTCTAAAAAAGTAATTAACAGTCCACAACCCCATGAAAGTATATTATTATGTATTTCACTAACAATGGATATTATTCATGTATTTTAATATTTGCCAATCCAATAGAAAATTATTTTAATTGATGCTTCAATTTGTTTTCTCAATTATTAGTGATCTGAAGCATATTTTTACACTTGATTATTTGTATTTTTATATTTTGTGCAGTACTATTAAAACCTGAATTATATTGTTTTGTCTTTTTATTGATATTTAGCCTTTTTTATGTATCTACATATATTCTGAAAATCTTTTTCTTTATATGCTATGATTTTTATGTCTTTAACAGGAAAAGTTCTTCAACTTGATGATTATGAAAACACTGTCCAATAATCTTTATTTTCATAAACTTAAACTTTTTTTTTTTTTTTTTTTTTGCGGTACGCGGGCCTCTCACTGTTGTGGCCTCTCCCGTTGTGACGCACTAGCTCCGGATGCGCAGGCTCAGCGGCCATGGCTCACGGGCCCAGCCGCTCCGCGGCATGTGGGATCTTCCCGGACCGGGGCACGAACCCATGTCCCCTGCATCGGCAGGCGGACTCTCAACCACTGCACCACCAGGGAAGCCCCCTTTTAAATATAGGCATTTAATCCATCTAGAAATTATATCTTTGGTTGCTGAAGATAGTACATTATTAGCCAGTTGTCTGAGATACAATTATTGAATATATCATTTTATCAGTAAAATGAAAGGACATTTCATCACATACTAAGAATCCTGTGGACCCTATGTTGTGTCATATTGATTTACTTTAAATATTTATGAACGAAACAATGTCTTAATTAGGAAAGATTTGTGGTTACCTCATAGGTAACAACTCATTCATTTTGTTTTACAAAGTTTTCATAGTTATTCATGCTCATTATATCTTCCCAGTGAATTTTAGTATAAGCTGAGTTATTCATAAAATATTTTTGGTTTATTTTGGTTAGCTTATTTCGAGAAAACTGACTTCTTTACATTAAGAATCTTCCCATCCAGAAACATACATGTCTCTCCATTTGGTTACATTGTCTCTCATGCATTTCGATAGCATTTAATATATAGTTCCCATGGGTATGACAGCTCTTATGAGGTATCTTCCAAAGTACTTGAGTGATCTGTGTGCTCTAGTAAGTCTTTCCTTGTTTGTTGGTTCTTTCAGTTGTCCATATTTGCACCTCACTTTATGGTGTTTGATTTTTCTCAAAAAATGTGACAGATTTTGGATGTTTGCTCATCTTTTCATTTTACTCTGCATGAAAATCATGATGTTCTATTAAATGAAGTGTCTATAATTTGGTTACTTGGTATCATATATCTCTTTTATTACTGAAAATATTTATTTGGACATAGATTTTAAATCTTCTTAAAGTGTGTCTTAGTGGATAGCTTCATTTTACTTTCATCTGTTTTCTATTCATCTCAATTTTGAATCACATATGATCAAGCACTTTTCATTTACTTTGGAGCTCCTAAAAATACTATAGACAATTTATTATTTTCTCAGGAATAAGTATATTTTTAGAAAGAAGCTCTTTATATTTAATGCTATTTTTGTCTCTTTTGTACTTTGCAGATTCTTTTAGGCTTCGTATTCCTGTTGATTATTTTGAAGTGCTGCAAACACATTTCAGCTTACACTTTCTCATAAATATTGTGGGTGGCTTTTATTTAGATTACTTCAGTTTTTACAGCTGGTATAAGAATCTTATTCCTTTGAGCTGAGATATGAGGATTACATTAAATGAATTTTTATTGTCAGTTTAAACAATTAGTATCAAGAAGAGGACTAACCTGGATTCATGAGATATTTTGTAAAGCAATTTTCTCTACATTGAAACGTCATGAGCAGAGGCAAATGTTTCCATATTTGATTATTTTAATGTCTCTTCTATATTCAAAGTATAGGCTAAGATTTTGAGATTCCATTTCTGCTTCTTTTATTGCAGATTCAGGAAAGTGACTAGTTCTCTTAAGATGTACCCCTCTCACAGCAAATGTACATCTGTGTAAGGGTGGATATGAGACAGCAGTTGGAAGCTGCATAGATGGGAATTTGCCAAAAAGTTTTATCTTTGGTGGACTTAGCACACCCCTACAGAGCACATCTGCTGCTGGTTTACAAAGTTAACATGATCACAAATGTGCTTTGTTTATCCTAAAGTCTTGTCTTCATCTGTCACATCTAAAAGTAAGTCAGAATGCTCAGCTTTTCAGGAAAGTAGCGTCCTTGATTGGAGTAAAGTCATGTGCCAGGACTACATTGTTTAGCGCTTAGCCCTGCTATTCATTGGCTTAATATTTGTTGTGTTTATGGTTAATTTTTCATTCTTGGTAAGTAACTTGGAAGTTTTCTGATCTACATAAAATTGTCTTCAAATGGATTCAGGCTATATTTCCGAAGATTCACCTTTTCCTCTACCCCGGCTCTCCAAATAGCAGTCGTTTAAGTTATTTTGCATCAGTTTACTTATTTCCATAGCACACACTTAGGTGTACACACATTCTTTCTTGATTAACACTACCTGATCCCATCTATAATATATTTAGAATATATCAATATATGTGTGTGTGTGTGTGTGTATTCACATATAGAACAAGATTAAATACAGGGAGATCATGTTAAAAGGACAGTAAGTCAACAGTGAGATATTGAGTACCTTTTACATACTATGTGCACAGTAAAATAAAGGAAAGAAGGGAGGGAGGGAGGGAGGAGAAAGAAAGAAAGAAAGAAAGAAAGAAAGAAAGAAAGAAAGAAAGAAAAATAAAACGAGAGAGAGGGAGGGAGGGAGGGAGAGAGTAAGAAAGCGTGTAAGGACATAGATATATAGGCAGATAGATAAATAGATGATATCAGGCTGACTGCAAATGGGTATGAAGGATCTTTTAAAGTGATAGAAATGAACAGAATAATTCATTTTGGTGGTATTTGCACAGCTCTGTAAAGTAGCAAAATAAGCTTAGTGTATAATTTAAATGGGTGACTTTTATGGTATGCAAATTATTTCTTAATAAATCTGTTATTAAAAGATCACTTGAAATCTTGCAATAAATATATTAAAAATTAATAAATCTTCAGTAAACAGAACTTTATTGAGTACACCTCACACCAAGCATTTTGATAACAATTTTAGACTTGATCAGGAATAAAAGTGGTTATTAAAAGTTTTCAGTCCAGGGCTTCCCTGGTGGCACAGTGGTTGAGAGTCCGCCTGCCGATGCAGGGGACACAGGTTCTTGCCCCGGTCCGGGAAGATCCCACGTGCCGCGGAGCGGCTAGGCCCGTGAGCCACGGCCACTGAGCCTGCGCTCCGCAACGGGAGAGGCCACAACAGTGAGAGGCCCACATACCGCAAAAAAAAAAAGAAACTTTCAGTCCAATAGAAGCCTACTGTTGAGCCTGTCAAAGGTTTTCCTCATTTCTTTCAGCAATTTGTCTTAATCTAGTACTTCCGTTTATCTTTTTCCGTCTCACTGGTGAAATCCTTCGTATGGTCAGAAAGTTTTGCACCTTTTCCACTAGTGCCTTAACCTATTAGTCACAGTTATTTTAAATTCCCTGGCTGACAGTTCCAGCATCTGGGTCATATCTGAGTCAGGTCCTATTGAATTTTTGTCTATTGATACTAGATTTCTTTTTTTTCTCCTTGATTTTTTGTCTTTCTGAAAAAGTTTGGCTGAAACACAGATAGTGTGTCTATTCATTCCTTGAAATGAACCTGTATTTTCTTTGCTATGCTTTTGAAGAGTATGAGAGTGGGGATTTGAGTCCATCTCATCAGGAGTTGAGCTGGGTTTGAGTTCTGTTGTTATAATGGCTTCCTACAATGAATCACTGGCTTCAAATTCTTCTAGCATTACCTTGCCCATAGGGTGGGGTCTAATTATCACAGGATTTTTCTTATTGTCCCCTTCACTCTCAGGGTTAGGCTAGTCCTTTGTGTCGGCAGCTCAAGAGGGTCTTTCTTTAACCTCTGACCCCTCTCCTGCAGTAGGGTGCTGTTGCCTGTTTCTGCTTCTAGTCTGGTGGAGGTGGGCAAAGAGGCAGTCTGTTGTCATGGTTCAGCCTCAGGCTTAGAAGGGTCCTGAGTCTCGAAAGAGGGACTTTTTCAGTAATCCTGACCTTCCCTGGTGCTTGTGTATCTCTATGTGCTCAATATGTTGTCCTTTTCTCCACTCAGGGGTAGAGATTATTTTCTTCCTATTCTCTGCTCTATTCCTGGGAGTGATGTTTCTCTTCACCATGAAAATTAAGACTTTTGACCCATATGCAAGAAGAATACAAATGAGATGTATTACTTTTTTCACTATGGTGTCTATTCTTTTCTTCTAGACTTTCCCATTTGAGAAGATTTCTCCAATCTTTTATTGTGAATATTCTGTCAGGGTCCATGAATAGGTGCCAATACCACTTTTGCCTGCAGTTTGCTGAGGTCCTATACTCTCATGGTCACCTACACTCAGCTTTTTGGAATTTGTTTTTAAAAATTAGCTGAATTATTACTTGTTGCTTAAATAACAGTCCCTCTCCCTCCCAAGTTCATCTACATGTGAATCAGTGTTGATGTCTCCAGAGAGATGGAAAAAAAAAAATGTAAAGGAATAAAAAGATAGTAAACAATGTCAGTAAACTGAAGTCTATTCAGCAAAGAATGATGAGGATAAAAAGATAACTAAAAATCAAGGTATAAAAGAAACAACAAATTAACTGGGGATATGTGAGAAAATAGTTTCAAGAGATGATAGAGAACTCATGTGAATGTAAGGGTACATTTTGCCCATGTAGTTCAATGGAACAGAACAAAATATATAAATTTGAAATTGTGAAAATATATATTTTAATTAAATATAAAGAACATTTTTCTAAAAGTGAATTGCACAATAATTCAAAGGAATGTTTTAGAATTTCATCACAGCATATTAATCAAGATTGGAAAAGTGCTTGTTACTGTTAACCTATGGAAAGGAAAGCAGGACTTGAATTTGCTGAGACAATTTTCAAACAAAATAAAAAGTATTAAAGTCTTTATGACTACATGACCAATTAATAGTCTGTGTGTCTCTAATAAAACACTATTTTTTAATAGACCTTATTATATTGTGCAAGTATATTAAAGATAGAGCCTTATCTCCTAAGACAAAGCATCTGTGAGTAGTGTTTTTTCCTGTCATTTTAATATACTAGAAGCACAGTGGAATTTCCTGCTGTGGTTTCTTGCAATGCAATTTTAGGATAACCTTTGGTCACTGGAACATCCATCAAAAAAATAGGACAGACAGTAATTTCTCTTAACTCCAACTCATTAAGTCATCAGTTCTGACTAATCGGATTCTTAAAAAATAGTTTTCTAATGAACATTACTTTATATTGACCATGATAGAATATTTATGTAATTACTATTTAACATGTCACTCATAATTTTCTGCAGCATAATCTATTCTTCTCTTGAATAATGCAACACTTTGAAAACTAAACTAAATGATTCAACTAAATACTATGATTCAGGACGTTATTTACCCTTGAATCTTTTTAGTCAGTGACTGACAGACTCTAGCCCTATTGCAATTCAGCATGTATTCTCACAGTGACTTCTGTATTATAAAATCAATATTTTCTATTCAGAATAAGAGTGGTTAACAAAGTTTAGCTTGAACAAATTCTCAAATCATACTAGGTAAATTTACTGATAATTTATGGAAGCGCGAATAGCAAATCTAAGTATTCTAGAGCAATGTAAACAGTGTGTTAAATTTCCCTTGTAAAATGGACATAGTGCAGATAAAGGACAGAAATCCAGGACATTTGGGTTTAACAAACATAGGCTCATTAAGTTTTACTATCAGAAGTTTATTGACATCCAGGATAATTTTGCCAAAATAAATAACACACTCAATTGCCCAAATAAGGGTGAAATGACAAATAGTGCCTACATCACTTCTGGAAATTTTCTTGTGTCAATGCATAATTAGAATTTTTTAAATGGTTACTTATACTAAAAGAGGAGTATCTGAAGTAGCAATCACATACTATAGCCAGACATAGAAATCATAAAACAGTTTAAGTCTAAACAATTAACTGCATACAGATACTTTATGATTTTGTGGGGGGAGAGTTGGGTAGATTGTTTTTACATTCTAAGTTTTTGTATGTGATAAAAAAAAAGAAACTTACTAGAATGATGCTAAGATGGTTCACGGAATCCAAGCAAGAGCTGACAATCCTGAATAGGGCAAAGGTGAAACCCAAGGTCACATCTTTCATTTTACTAATGGGAGTCAATGCACCTCCCCTATTGGACAGGTATCTGGTGTTAACAGGATGTTAACATCTTACGACTCATGACTCAATGTGGATCAGCTTGAAACAATAACCCAGAGTGGAAGACCACCCTGTGTAGAAGGAGAGCAGTCACAAGAGTCAAGGAACTCGGCATAGATACAGATAATATCAATAGATCCTGAGATGGATCAATTGATTGAAAGATTTTTATTAATGTAAATTTTAATATATAGAAAGAAGTGCCTAAATACAAGTAATGTGTACATAATTTTATACATATTATCATTAATTAAATATTATTAAAGTGAATACCAGTAATCCACCATGCAGGTAAGAGATTTGATTGTGGCTAGATTCTCCTTTTATTATTGGGGTGTTAAACAGAATCCAAAATAAAGGCCATCCTTTGAATAGACCTCTAGACTATACACTCATAACCAGGTAACTGAAACATAAACTCTCTTGGTTTCCCTGAAATGCTGACTCTGACCTTAACCAAAACTTAAGCTTTCTTCATGTCAGCGTGACCTTCCAGCTTCCTAGTCAATCCAATACAGACAAGTAAGCTGAGTGCTGCCACCCTAAAAGGAACATAAGTTTCTAGTAACCAAACACAAAACTATGTACTCCCTCATTCATGTCTGTAAACTGAGCAGTAACTGCTAAGAGCCAAGCTTCTTAACCACTTTTGGTTTTGAAATCCCCCTGTTCGGGAACAATCTGTTTCTTGCTCAACAGAATATTCATGTCAAGTGAAGCTCTCTGGATTTTCCTTAGAGGGAGGCAACCCTATCCTAAACTGCTTACATAGAGGTTTGCTTGATTTTCCTTTTTTAATTTGCTTCACCGACTACGCATATAACACTAAACAATATACATGTCTGCAGTTTTCATTTTTCTTTTTCTCATCATTATGTTCCTCGGTTCATCAGTATTGGTGTAATAGCTATATTTCTTTATAATTCCTTTTTCCTGTGGCTTTACTAATTTTCACTCCAGCAGAGATATTCTTGTTGCTCTATATCCTGACCAACACTAGGTATTATTGGACTTTTTCCTTTTCAACTGTTTTCCCTTCTTTTTGCAGAAAAGCTAAAAATCAAACCCAGGTTTGTTTGAATTAACTATTTCCCTCAGGGCAAAGCAGTTTCAGAATCCCGGTCCCTCACTTAGCCCTTTTGATTCTCATTCTCCATTATATTTTTGTTTTCTTTCTTAGTTTAATAGTTTCTTAGTATTTTGTCAATTCTTCAATGATTTTAAGTACTTGATATTTCGGAACACCCACTGTCAGATTTTTTAAATTGTATTCATTTGAGGGTTCAGCCAAATTAGTTACCTTGCCATTGCTAGGAATAGAAGTCCGGGCCTTTATTTTTCACCTTTGAACTTGATATAATTGTCAAGTCATATAAGTAACTGTATACTTTTTTTGAATCTTCTATTTCATATGTATGGCAAGTGCCTTATAAATCCCTCCTACATTATTTTTTATAAGAGTCTTGTTGGGATACAATTCACACACCATAAAATTCACCAATTTAAAGCATGTGATTCAATTGTTTTTATATATTCATAGAATTGTGCCATTTTTACCACTATTTCAAATATTTGAGAATACTTTCATCAAACCCCTCCCCCCATATTTTTAAATCTTCATGGCCATTTACAATCCTAATTCCCCTCTGCCCTTAGCCCCTGGCAACCACTAATTTAACTGCTATTTCTACAGATTTGCCTATACTGGATATTTAATATAAAAGGAATAATACATTATGTGATCTTTTGTTACTGGTTTCTTTCATTTTGCAAAATGACTTCAAGATTTATCCGTGTTGTAGCATGTGTCAGTACTTCTTTTTACTGCTGAGTAATACTTCAGTGTATGGCTGTAACATGTTGCATTTAAACATTCATCAGTTGATGGCCATTGTCTTTCCCCCACTGTTTGGCTATTTTAAATAATGGTGCTATAAATATCATGTGCTAGTTTCTTAACACAGGCTGACATTGTGTCTTAAACTCTGATACCATAGAAGTCTATAGACGTTTACAATTTAATATTCGATAATTTCCCTTTCTTAGGCACTCTCTGAACCAAAAATACTCTTTTACATCTTTACATTTCCAAACACCTTATTTTCCAGGCAAATGATGTGATTTTAGTAACTGTTTAAAAATGCTCTATTAAGATGAGTTGCCCTCTCTTACTGTCTGCTACACTCTTTTTCTTTCTTCGTGTTTTTTAATTTAATTTTATTTAGTTTTTTCCCAATCGCCCAATTCATCACACCACCCCCCCCCACCCTCCCACAGCTTTCCCCCCTTGGTGTCCATACATTTGTTCCCTACATCTGTGTCTCTATTTATGCCCTGAAAGCCAGTTCATCTGTACCATTTTTCTAGGTTCCACATATATGCGTTAATATACGATATTTGTTTTTCTCTTTCTGACTTACTTCACTCAGTATGACAGTCTCTAGGTCCAAATGACCCAATTTCGTTCCCTTTTATGGCTGAGTAATATTCCATTGTATATATGTACCCCAACTTCTTTATCCATTCGTCTGTCGATGGGCATTTAGGTTGCTTCCATGACCTGGCTATTGTAAATAGTGCTGCAATGAACATTGGGGTGCATTTATCTTTTTGAATTGTGGTTTTCTCTGGGTATATGCCCAGTAGTGGGAATGCTAGGTCATATGGCAATTCTATTTTTAGTTTTTTAAAGAACCTCCATACTGTTCTCCATAGTGACCGTATCAATTTACATTCCCACCAACAGTGCAAGAGGGTTCCCTTTTCTCCACACCCTCTCCAGCATTTGCTGTTCGTAGATTTTCTGATGATGCCCATTCTAACTGGTGTGGGGTGATACTACATTGTAGGTTTGATTTGCATTTCTCTAATAATTAGTGATGTTGAGCAGCTTTTCATGTGCTTCGTGGCCATCTGTGTGTCTTCTTTGGAGAAATGGCTATTTAGGTCTTCTGCCCATTTTTGGATTGGGTTGTTTGTTTTTTTTAATATTGAGCTGCATGAGCTGTTTATACATTTTGGAGATAAATCCTTTGTACGTTGATCATTTGCAAATATTTTCTGCCATTCCAAAGGTAATCTTTTCGTCTTCTTTGTAGTTACCTTTCCTTTGCAAAAGCTTTTAAGTTTCATTAGGTCCCATTTGTTTATTTTTCTTTAAATTTCCATTTCTCTAGGAGGTGGGTCAAAAACAATCTTGCTGTGATTTATGTCAGAGTGTCCTTCCTATGTTTCCCTCTAAGAGTTTTATAGTTTTATACTGTCTGGCCTTACATTTAGGTCTCTAATATATTTTGAGTTTATATTTGGTTAGGGAGGCTTCTAATTTCATTCTTTTACATGTAGCTGCCCAGTTTTCCCAGCACCATTTATTGAAGAAACTCTTTTCTCCATTGCATATCCTTGGTTCCTTTGTCATAGATTAGTTGACCATAGGTGCTTGGGTTTATCTCTGGTCTTTCTATCCTGTTCCATTGATCTACATTTCTGTGTTTGTACTAGTGCCATACTGTATTGATTACTGTAGCTTTGTGGTATAGTCTGAAGTCAGGAAACCTGACTCCTCCAGCTCTGTTTTTTTTCCTCAAGACTCCTTTGGCTATTCCAGGTCTTCTGTGGCTCCATACAAATTTTATGATTTTTTTGTTCTAGTTCTGAAAAAGTGCTACTGATAATTTGACAGGGATTGCATTGAATCTGTAGATTGCTTTGGGTAGTACAGTCATTTTCACAATATTGATTTTCCAAACTAAGAACATGGTATATCTCTCCATCTGTTGGTATCATCTTTAACTTGTTTCAACCGTGTCTTGCAGTTTTCAGTATACAGGTCTTTTTTCTCCCTAGGTAGGTTAATTCCTAGGTATTTTATTCTTTTTGTTGCAATGGTAAATGGGAGTGTTTCCTTAATTTCTCTTTCAGATTTTTCATCATTACTGTATAGGAATGCAAGAGATTTCTGTGCACTAACTTTGTATCCTGCAACTTTACCAAGTTTATTGATTAGCTATAGTAGTTTTCTGGTGGCATCTTTAGGATTCTCTATGTATAGTATCGTGTCATCTGCAAACACTGACAGTTTTACTTCTGCTTTTCCAATTTGTATTTCTTTTATTTCTTTTTCTTCTCTGATTGCCATGGCTAGGACTTCTAAAACTATGTTGAATAATAGCGGTGAGAGTGGACATCCTTGTCTTCTTCCTGATCTTAGAGGAAATGATTTCAGTTTTTCACCATTGAGAATGATGTTTGTTGTGGGTTTGTCATATATGGCCTTTATTATGTTGAGGTAGGTTCCCTCTTTGCCCCGTTTCTGGAGAACTTTTATCGTAAACGGGTGTTGAATTTTATCAAAAGCTTTTTCTGCATCTATTGAGATCATCTGGTTTTTCTTCTTCAATTTGTTACTGTGGTGTATCACATTGATTGATTTGCATGAGTGGAAGAATCCTTGCATCCCTGGGATAAATCCCACTTGATCATGGTGTATGATCCTTTTAAAGTGTTTTTGGATTCTGTTTGCTACTATTTTGTTGAGGAATTTTTGCATCTATATTCATCAGTGATATTGGTCTGTGATTTTCTTTTTTTCTAGTATCTTTGTCTCATTTTGATATCGGGGTGATGGTGGCCTCATAGAATGAGTTTGAGAATGTTCCTTCCTCTGCCATTCTTTGGAAGAGTTTGAGGAGGATGGGTGTTAGCTCGTCTCTAAATGTTTGATAGAATTCACCTGTGAAGTCATCTGGTCCTGGACTTTTGCTTGTGGGAAGATTTTTAATCACAATTTCCATTTCATGACTTGTGATTGTTCTGTTCATATTTTCTATTTCTTCCTGGTTCAGTCTTGGAATGTTATACCTTTCTAAGAATTTGTCCATTTCTTCCAGGTTGTCCATTTTATTGGCATAGAGTTGTCTGTAGTAGTCTCTTAGGATGCTTTGTATTTCTGCGGTATCTTTTGTGTCTTCTCCTTTTTATTTCTAATTTTAGTTATTTGAGTCCTCTTCCTCTTTTTCTTGATGAGTCTGGCTAATAGTTTATCAATTTTGTTTATCTTCTCAAAGAACCAGCTTTTAGTTTTATTGATCTCTTTGCTGTTGTTTTGTTTCTATTTCATTTATTTCTGCCCTGATCCTTATGATTTCTTTCCTTCTGCTAACTTTGGGTTTTGTTTGTTCTTTCTGTAGTTCCTTTAGGTGTAAGGTTAGATTGTTTATTTCAGATTTCTGTTTCTTCAGGTAGGCTTGTTTTGCTATAAACTCACCCCCAAAAATTGCTTTTGCTGCATCCCATCGGTTTTGAATTTTCATGTTTTCATTGTAATTTTTCTCTAGGTATTTTTTGGTTTCCTCTTTGATTTCTTGAGTAGTCTCTTTGTTATTTAGTAACATATTGTTTGGCCTCCATGTGCTTGTGGGTTTTTCTTTATTTTAACATCTTTATTGGAGTATAATTGCTTTACAATGGTGTATTAGTTTCCGCTTTACAACAAACTGAATCAGTTATACATATACATATGTTCCCATACCTCTTCCCTCTTGCATCTCCCTCCCTCCCACCCTCCCTATCCCACCCCTCCAAGCGATCACAGAGCACCGAGCTGATCTCCCTGTGCTATGCGGCTGCTTCCCACTAGCTATCTACCTTACATATGGTAGTGTATATATGTCCATGCCTCTCGCTCGCTTTGTCACAACTTACCCTTCCCCCTCCCCATATCCTAAAGTCCATTTTCTAGTAGGTCTGTGTCTTTATTCCTGTCTTAACCCTAGGTTCTTCATGACATTTTTTTTTCTTAAATTCCATATATATGTGTTAGCATATATTTGTCTCTCTCTTTCTGACTTACTTCACTCTATATGACAGACTCTAGGTCCATCCACCTCATTAAAAAGAGCTCAATTTCGTTTCTTTTTATGGCTGAGTAATATTCCATTGTATATATGTGCCACATCTTCTTTATCCATTCATCCGATGATGGACACTTAGGTTGTTTACATCTCCGGGCTATTGTAAATAGAGCTGCAATGAACATTTTGGTACATGACTCTTTGAATCATGGTTTCCTCAGGGTATATGCCCAGTAGTGGGATTGCTGGGTCATATGGTAGTTCTATTTGTAGTTTTTTAAGCAACTTCCATACGGTTCTCCACAGTGGCTGTATCAATTTACATTCCCACCAACAGTGCAAGAGGGTTCCCTTTTTGTCCACACCCTCTCCAGCATTTATTGTTTCTAGATTTTTTGATGATGGCCATTCTGACTGGTGTGAGATGATATCTCATTTCAGTTTTGATTTGAATTTCTCTAATGATTAGTGATGTTGAGCATTCTTTCATGTGTTTGTTGGCAGTCTGTATATCTTCTTTGGAGAAATGTCTATGTAGGTCTTCTGCCCTTTTTGGATTGGATTGTTTGTTTTTTTGTTATTAAGCTACATGAACTGCTTATAAATTTTGGAGAGTAATCCTTTGTCAGTTGCTTCATTTGCAAATGTTTTCTCCCATTCTGATGGTTGTCTTTTGGTCTTGTTTATGGTTTCCTTTGCTGTGCAAAAAGTTTGAAGTTTCATTAGGTCCCATTTGTTTATTTTTGTTTTTATTTCCATTCCTCTAGGAGGTGGGTCAAAAAGGATCTTGCTGTGATTTATGTCATAGAGTGTCCTGCCTGTGTTTTCCTCTAACAGTTTGATAGCTTCTGGACTTACATTTAGGTCTTTACTCCATTTTGAGCTTATTTTTGTGTATGGGGTTAGGGATTGATCTAATCTCATACTTTCACATGTACCTGTTCAGTTTTCCCAGCACCACTTATTGAAGAGGCTGTCCTTTCTCCACTATACATTCCTGCTTTCTTTATCAAAGATGAGGTGACCATATGTGCGTGGGTTTATCTCTGGGTTTTCTATCCTGTACCATTGATCTATCTTTCTGATTTTGTGTGAGTACCATACGGTCTTGATTACTGCAGCTTTGTATTATAGGCTGAAGTCAGGGAGCCTGCTTCCTCCAGCTCCATTTTTCGTTCTCAAGATAGCTTTGGCTATTCGGGGTCTTTTGTGTTTCCACACAAATTTTGAAATTTTTTGTTCTAATTCTGTGAAAAATGCCAGTGGTAATTTGATAGGGATTGCAGTGAATCTGTATATTCCTTTGGGTAGTAGAGTCATTTTCACAATGTTGATTCTTCCCATCCAAGAACATGGTATATCTCTCCATCTATTTGTATCATCTTTAATTTCTTTTATCAGTGTCTTATAATTTTCTGCATATAGGTCTTTTGTCTCCTTAGGTAGGTTTATTCCTAGATATTGTATTCTTTTTGTTGCAGTGGTAAATGGGAGTGTTTTCTTGATTTCACTTTCAGATTTGTCATCCTTAGTGTATAGGAATGCCAGAGATTTCTGTGCATTAATTTTGTATCCTGCTGCTTTACCAAATTCATTGATTAGCTCTAGTAGTTTTCTGGTAGCATATTTAGGATTCTCTATGTATGGTATCATGTCATCTGCAAACAGTGACAGCTTTACTTCTTCTTTTCCGATTTGGATTCCTTTTATTTCCTTTTCTTCTCTGATTGCTGTGGCTAAAACTTCCAAAACTATGTTGAATAAGAGTGGTGAGAGTGGGCAACCTTGTCTTGTTCTTGATCTTAGTGGAAATGCTTTTCAGTTTTTCACCATTGAGGATGATGTTGGCTGTGGGTTTGTCATATATGGCCTTTATTATGTTGAGGAAAGTTCCCTCTATGCCTACTTTCTGCAGGGTTTTTATCATAAATCGATGTTGAAATTTGTCAAAAGCTTTCTCTGCATCTATTGAGATGATCATATGGTTTTTCTCCTTCAGTTTATTAATATGGTGTATGACGTTGCTTGCTTTGCGTATATTGAAGAATCCTTGCATTCCTGGAATAAACCCCACTTGGTCATGGTGTATGATCCTTTTAATGTGCTGTTGCATTCTGTTTGCTAGTATTTTGTTGAGAATTTTTACATCTATGTTCATCAGGGATATTGGCTTGTAGTTTTCTTTCTTTGTGACATCCTTGTCTGGTTTTGGTATCAGGGTGATGGTGGCCTCGTAGAATGAGTTTGGGAGTGTTCCTCTCTCTGCTATATTTTGGAGGAGTTTGAGAAGAATAGGTGTTAACTCTTCTCTAAATGTTTGATAGAATTCGCCTGTGAAACCATCTAGTCCTGGGCTTTTGTTTGTTGGAAGATTTTTAATCACAGTTTCAATTTCAGTGCTTGTGATTGGTCTGTTCATATTTTCTATTTCTTCCTGATTCACTCTTGGCTGGTTGTGCATTTCTAAGAATTTGTCCATTTCTTCCAGGTTGTCCATTTTATTGGCATAGAGTTGCTTGTAGTAATCTCTCATGATCTTTTTTATTTCTGCAGTGACAGTTGTTACTTCTCCTTTTTCATTTCTAATTTATTGAGTCTTCTCCCTTTTTTTCTTGATGAGTCTGGTTAATGGTTTATCAATTTTGTTTATCTTCTCAAAGAACCGGCTTTTACTTTTATTGATCTTTGCTATCATTTCCTTCATTTGTTTTTCATTTATTTCTGATCTGATTTTTATTATTCTTTACTTCTGCTAAATTTCGGGTTTTTTTGTTCTTTTTTCTCTGATTGCTTTAGGTGCAAGGTTAGGTTGTTTATTCGAGATGCTTCCTGTTTCTTAAGATAGGATTGTATTGCTATAAACTTCCCTCTTAGAACTGCTTTTGCTGCATCCCATAGGTTTTGGGTCATTGTGTCTCCATTGTCATTTGTTTCTAGGTATTTTTAAATTTCCTCTTTGATTTCTTCAGTGATCACTTCGTTATTAAGTAGTGTATTGTTTAGCCTCCATGTGTTTGTATTTTTTACAGATCTTTTCCTGTAATTGATATCTAGTCTCATGGCGTTGTGGTCAGAAAAGATACTTGATATAATTTCAATTTTCTTAAATTTACCAAGGCTTGATTTGTGACCCAAGATATGATCTATCCTGGAGAATGTTCCATGAGCACTTGAGAAAAATGTGTATTCTGTTGTTTTTGGATGGAATGTCCTATAAATATCAATTAAGTCCCTCTGTAATTGTTTTCTAATCTCATAGCGTTTTGGTCAGAAAATATGCTTGATATGATTTCAGTTTTCTTAAATTTACCAAGGCTTGATTTGTGACCTGGAGGGTGTTCCGTGTGCACTTGAGAAGAGAGTGTAATCTGTTGTTTTTGGATGGAATGTCCTATAAATATCAATGAAATGTATCTGGTGTAATTTTTCATTTAAAGCTTGTGTTTCCTTATTAATTTTATGTCTAGATGATCTGTCCATTGGTATAAGTGAGGTGTTAAAGTCCCCCCACTATTATTGGGTTACTGTCGATTTCCTCTTTTATAGCTGTTAGTATTTGCCTTATGTATTGTGGTGCTCTTATGTTGGGTGCATATATATTTATAATTGTTATATTTTCTTCTTAGACTGATCCCTTGATCATTATATAGTGTCCTTCCTTGTCTCTTACAACATTCTTTATTTTAAAGTCTACTTTATCTTATGAGGATTGCTACTCCAGCTTTCTTTTGACTTCCAGTTGCATGGAATGTCTTTTTCCATCCCCTCACTCTCAGTCTGTATGCCTCCCTAGGTCTGAAGTAGGTCTCTTGTAGACAGTATATATATGGGTCTTGCTTTTGTACCCATTAAGTGAGCCTGTGTCTTTTGGTTACGGCATTTAATCCGTTCACATTTAAGATAACTATCAATATGTAAATTCCTATTACCATTTTTCAATTGCTATGGGTTTGTTTTTCTAGGTACTTTTTTACTATTGTGTTTCTTTCCCACTTAGAGAAGTTCCATTAGCATTTGTTGTAGAGCTGGTTTGGTGGTGATGAATTTCCTTAGCTTTTGCTTGTCTGTAATGCTTTTGATTTCTATTTTGAATCTGAATGAGATCCTTGCTGGGTAGAGTACTCTTGGTTGTAGGTTCTTCCATCACTTTAAGTATGTCGTGCCACTCTCTTCTGGGTTGTAGAGTTTCTGCTGAGAAATCAGCTGATAACCTTATGGGAGTTCCGTTGTATGTTATTTGTCATTTTTCCCTTGTTGTTTTCAATAATTTTTTTTTGTCTTTAATTTTTGACAGTGTGATTACTATGTGTCTTAGTGTGTTTCTCCTTGGGTTTATCCTGTATGGGATTCTCTGCACTTCCTGGACTTGGGTAGCTATTTCCTTTCCCATATTAGGGAAGTTTTCAACTACAATCTCTTCAAGTATTTTTTCGGATCCTTTCTCTCTCTCTTTTCCTTCTGGGACCCCTATAATGTGAAAGTTTTTGCGTTTAATGTTGTCTCAGAGGTCTCTTAGGTTGTCTTCATTTCTTTTCATTCTTTTGTCTTTATTCTGGTCCATGGCAGTGAATTCCACCATTCTGTCTTTCAGCTCACTTATTTTTGTTGTTTCATTGTTTTTGTTTAGGAAGACACTGATTAATATTCAAATGAAATCCAACCATGAATATTAATTTTTGCATTTTATTAACATTTAACAAAAGGATATATATCCTTTCAATAATTGTACATCTATGTATTTTCCCAAATTGTTCTCACCTGTGTAACCAGCTCCTAGGTTAAGAAATAGAATATTATTGGTACCACAAAGGCTTCTTTCATGCTTCCTTGTAGTCTTACTTTCCCCCCCAAAAAAACACCATTTAGATTTCTAACAGCTTAAGTTAGATTTTCCTATTTTTATCCCATATTTGGATACAATATACTGTATACCTTTTTTTTTTTTTTTTTTTTGCGGTACGCGGGCCTCTCACTGTTGTGGCCTCTCCTGCTGCAGAGCACAGGCTCCGGACGCACAGGCTCAGCAGCCATGGCTCATGGGCCCAGCTGCTCCGCGGCATGTGGCATCTTCCCGGACTGGGGCACGAACCCGCGTTCCCTGCATCGGCAGGCGGACTCTCAACCACTGCGCCACCAGGGAAGCCCCACTGTATACCTTTTCTGATTTGCCTTATTCAAAATTATATTTTGTGACATTCATTCATGTTGTTGTGAAGCATTTTAGATTATTTACATCATTGCTGTTCAATGTTATTTTGTGTCATTGCATGACAGCTTATCCATTCTTCTGTTGATGGACATGTGTACAGTGTCTAGTTTGGGACCGTTACAAATCATGCTGCTATGAACAGTTTAGTATATTTTTTGTAAGCATATGGACATATTTCTTTCAGATTTGTATCTAGAAATAGCATTGCTTAGTAACAGTGTAAGTGTATTTTTAACTTGAGTTGATGCTGACAAGCAGTTTTAAAAATATCAATTTATACTCCCACCAGCAATTTGTGAGTGTGGTTGCTCAACAGCATCCTCCCTGATACTTGGTATGTTCTGATGCTTTATTTTAGTAAATCTGATACATGTATATTGCATTGTGGTTTTCTTATTTTATTTTGTTTTATTTTTTCCTAAATGTCCATCGACAGATGAATGGATAAAGAAGATGTGGCACATATATACAATGGAATATTACTCAGCCATAAAAAGAAATGAAATTGAGTTATTGGTAGTGAGGTGGATGGACCTAGTCTGTCATATAGAGTGAAGTAAGTCAGAAAGAGAAAAAAAAAATACCGTATGCTAACACATATATATGGAATCTAAAAAAAATGGTACTGATGAACCTAGTGGGAAGACAGGAATAAAGACGGAGACATAGAGAATGGACTTGAGGACATGGGCCAGGTGGGGAATGGGAATGTATTTTTAACTTGCATTTCCCTGATCGCCAATGAAGGTGAGGACTTTTTAATATAGTTATTAGACATTTGAGTATTTTTTGTGAAAACGTTCAAATCTATGAACGTTTTGTGGGGGGATGATATTTTTAATTTTTTTTAAAGAAGGTCCTTTATGTGTAGTGAAGTCTGGGACAATTTGGTGGACACATGTATTGCAAATATCTTCTTCACTGTTGACGATGTGTCTTTTAGTGCCTAGCGAATGACGTCAAAACTTACAGTTAAAAAAAAAAAATCATCAGTTTAGCCAGGTGGTCCCGTCTGGTCTGCGGCAGGCTCCGGTGAACTTGGTTGGTCCCACACGTGTGTCAGTGGTAGGCGCCGGCTTACTGATTCTGGTCTGTGACCTTGGTTCTTCTTTACACGGCCTCTCATTTTCCAGATGACTAACTTCAGCCCCTTCACATGGCAGCCAAAAGGTTCCAAGTGCAGTAAGAAAGGGCGAGCCCTGATGCGCAAGAATGGCTCTTCAGTTCTCTCTTGCTTCATGTTTCCCAGTGCCCTATTTGGCCAGATAAAGTCATGTGGCCAACGCAAATTCAAGGGGAGGGAAAACAATTGATGAGAGAATCTGCAGTGTCAGGATAAGGATGCAGAGAGAGAAAGAATATATCCCATTTTTATAAGCTACCACTGTCTCTGGATGCAGATATTTACATTCTAGGCTCATGCAAAATACTCGCTTTTATGCATGATCCCAAAGTTCTCATCAAATTCTGGCATAAAGCTCAATGTCTAGAATTTCACAATTTGTATTAAATTTGACCGTATCTCCTCAGATATGGCTGCTGTTGATCTAAGGAATATGAACTATTAAACAAGCTATCTGACCCCATCACGCCCACCATGCAGTGGTAATAAAGCAACACGATGACTGTAATAGACTCTTCCATTCCTAAACGGGAGGAACAAGAAGCACATAACAGTCTATAGCTCCATAGGAGTGCTGAAATTCCACAAGGTAAAAAGGTGACAAGACCCCCATCTCTAGGGACAAGAAACATTCCTGATTAGACCCTGCTTCTAAGTTCGGGAAGTAGAAGCAGGATATAATATATATTATATATTAATCTTATATATAATATATAAGCTTATATATATATAATAATATATAAGCAGGATATATATATAATATAATATAGTATATTATAATAGCAAAAGTGAAAAAAAGATAAACTAATTTCAACAGAGAAAATAAGCAGGCACATACTTGCAGATGACTTGGCGTTTTCTGCTTGCTTTCAGCCTCCACCAATTTGGGGGCTTGGAGTCTTCTTGAAATTTGCTAAATCTTGTTCCTTTTTGGTCCAAATTGGTGGTCCAGTTGCTTTACAAGTCTTTTAAAATTATCTATCAAGACTTCAGCGTTTATGAAGAAGGAGTAGGTATAATTTTTGCTTTTTCTCTTTCTAAGTACAATTAAAAACCCTGGACATTATATATACGACAAACATTAGACTCTGAAAAGTGGAGAAAAAGCAAACTGTCTATGGACACTGGGACTCCAAAATGGTGGGGCAGGGATTTCACTGGATTTTCTTTTAGTCTTGTATAATTTGAACAAGGAGCTAAAGAAGGCAGCAATTTTGAAATATCAGAAGGGTCAGACTCAAAAATCTCCCCAAAGGCCTTCTCTTTCTCACCATAGAACCAGGAAATAGGCAGCCTAGCAAGATGGTAAACTTTTAAAAAATAAGCACTGTAGTTAAACAGTCCTCCAAAGACAAGACTGTGACCCTGTCCAATTGAGCAAAGGCCAAGGGACCACCAGACCTCTACCTTCCCCAGACAGTAACAAGCTGTGGGAAAACTCCTGCCAAGGTGGTGTCAGAAAAGGCCAAATAGGGAGGCAAAGCTTCTTTAGCTTATGGTCATTATTATTCAACCTAAATCTTAACAATATTCACCGCTTAATAAGGAAGCAGTCTTCATCAACATTTATCATGAATATTATTACGCTAGGGCTTTCTTGTGACCTTCTTATAAGTTTTATCAGTAGTATATTTTCTGTTTTTAAAATTTATCAAATGTATTTTTCTTTCATTTTGTGGAATTGTTTTCATGTCATTATTTTTATCTTGAAGGTTGCATGTAACAGATTATTATTTTTTTACTTTCTGTAACGGTTTACCAAGAATAATTAACCTTTTCTCTCAATTTTAAGGATCACATGGAACTCTATTTATAAATACACATATGCACACATACACGCAACTACAAACAAAAGTAGAGGGTGTATATGTGTTTGTGCATCTTTGTGTGTCTGTATCATACGTAAGAGTAGGAGATGAGAGGAAGTCATAAGACTGGGAAATAGAAGTTCAGATTGGTCATATTTGCTGATTATAAATATGGTTGATATGACTTGCCATATAATGTTTCTCTAATGGAGGGGAGGCATCAATTGTTAGTACCTTTAAACACCAATAACTATATATCCTAATAAATATGCATAAGACATGCATGACTAATATCAGTAGTCCACAAATACAGAAGATTATCTATATGCAGCTTTGGGAGATAATATGAAATTCTGATATTTTACCTTCCAAAAAATATTCTTGATAAACACTGGAAATTTGTAAAAGCATTTTTATGTTGTTTTATTTTTAGAGTGTGCATAACCTAATCCAGTCCTTTTTTTCCACAGTAATTATATTTAAACTTCTTAATTAGCAGGAGATTATAACTCTTGTAAATAACATTATGCTAGTGTTTTAAATAAAATTAAGAAAATGATTTTACAATGTATAAATATTTATGCACTTTAAATAAATAATTTATATTAATATACTCAGAGAAAATAGTGCTTTAAATTGATTATGGAAAGTATATGCTTTAGGGCTTCCCTGGTGGCGCAGTGGTTGAGAGTCCACCTGCCGATGCAGGGGACACGGGTTCGTGCCCCAGTCCGGGAAGATCCCACGTGCCGCGGAGTGGCTGGGCCCATGAGCCGTGGCCGCTGAGCCTGCGCGTCCAGAGCCTGTGCTCTGCAACAGGAGAGGCCACAACAGTGAGAGGCCCACGTAAAGTATATGCTTTATTACACAGTAAAATTATGACCATGTAAACATAACTAAACCCCCCCAAAATGCAACCTTGAAGAAAATATAGCACAATACGATTTCCTAAAGTATACAGGCAATAATAATCTGTTGTCTTCTCCTTGCTATTTCTAAATATTTTTAAAAGATCAATTTTTCAGGGTCTCCATGAGATTTCATGGAATTTGATGTTTCACAGATTTGATAGCATTTTTTCTTATTGAGTATAGCTGTGTGAAATCTAAATTGTCCTCAGGTATTCTGTCTTCGAATGAAGTTATTGCAAGTACTTTTCTCATTTTTGACATTTCTCTACCTGACAGAAAAATCCTCTCTACAGAAGTAATGGAGAAAAGCATTGCTTCAAGAAAAATAATTATAAGCTGTGGTTTAAACATTAAACACCAGGTTTGAGTTTAAAAAGAAATCTGAAGTTGACCTTTAAAATAAGGTTTAAAGTCTTTTATTAAAACTAAAACACAGAGGCTAAGGGGAAGATGGCGGAAGAGTAAGACGCAGAGATCACCTTGCTCCCCACAGATACACCAGAAATACATCTACACGTGGAACAACTCCTACAGAACACCTACTGAATGCTGGCAGAAGACCTCAGACCTCAGACCTCCCAAAAGGCAAGAAACTCCCCACGTACCTGGGTAGGGCAAAAGAAAAAAGAAAAAACAGACAAAAGAATAGGGATGGGACCTGCACCAGTGGGAGGGACCTGTGAAGGAGGAAAGGTTCCCATATACTAGGAAGCCCCTTCGTGGGCGGAGACTGCGGGAGGCGGAGTGGGGAGCTTCGGAGCCACGGAGGAGAACACAGCAACAGGGGTGCGGAGGGCAAAGCAGGGAGAGTCCTGCACAGAGGGTCGGTGCGAGAGGCTTGCCTGCTCACCCGCCGGGGCGGGCTGGGCTGTGAGCTGAGGCTTCAGCTTTGGTCAGAGGGCGGGGAGAGGACTGGGGTTGGCTGCGTAAACACAGCCTCAAGGGGTTAGTGCACCACGGCTAGCCGGGAGGGAGTCCAGGAAAAAGTCTGGACCTGCCTAAGAGGCAAGATATATTTTCTTCCCTCTTTGTTTCCTGCTGCGCAAGGAGAGAGGTTTAAGAGTGCTGCTTAAAGGAACTCCAGAGACGGGCACGAGCCACGGCTAAAAATGCAGACCCCAGAGACAGGCGCGAGCCGCGGCTAAAAGCGCGGACCCCAGAGACAGGCGCGAGCTGCAGCTAAACACGTGGACCCCAGAGACGGGCGCAAGCCACGGCTAAAAGCGCGGACCCCAGAGACGGGCGGGAGATGCTAATGCTGCTGCTGCCACCACCAAGGGGCCTGTGTGCGAGCACAGGTCACTATCCACACCCCTCTTCCGGGGAGCCTGTGCAGCCCGCCACTGCCAGGTTCCCGGGATCCAGGGACAACTTCCCCAGGAGAATGCACAGCGCACTTAAGGCTGGTGCAATGTCACACTGGCCTCTGCCGCCGCAGGCTCGCCCCGCACTCCGTGCCCCTCCCTGCCCCTGGCCTGAGCCAGAGCCCCCAAATCAGCGGCTCCTTTAAACCCATCCTGTATGAGCAAAAAACAGACGCACTCCAGTGACCTACACTCAGAGGCGGGGCCAAATCCAAAGCTGAGCCCTTGGGAGCTGTGCGAACAAAGAAGAGAAAGGGAAATCTCTCCCAGCAGCCTCAGAAGCAGCAGATTAAAGCTCCACAATCAACTTGATGTACCCTGCATCTGTGGAATACATGAATAGACAACAAATCATCCCAAACTGAGGAGGTGGACTCTGAGAGCAAAATTTATGATTTTTTCCCCTTTTCCTCTTTTTGTGAGTGTATGCTTCTGTGTGAGAATTTGTATAGCTTTGCTTCCACCATTTATCCTAGAGTTCTATCTGTTTTTAAAAAATTTTCTTATTAATTTTAATTTTAATAACTTTATTATATCTTACCTTCTTTCCTTCCTTCCTTCCTTCCTTCCTTCCTTCCTTCCTTCCTTCCTTCCTTCCTTCCTTCCCTCCCTCCCTCCCTCCTTTAGACAATGAATCATCCCAAATTGAGGAGGTGGATTTTGAGAGCAAGATTTATGATTTTTTTCCCTTTACCCCTTTTTGTAAGGGTGTATGTGTATGCTTCTATGTAACATTTTGTCTGTATAGCTTTGCTTCCACCATTTGTCCTAAGGTTCTATCCGTCCCTTTTTTTTTCTTTTTTTCTAAATAATTATTTAATTTAATAACTTTATTATACTTTATTTTACTGTATCTTCTTTCTTTTTTCCTTCCTTCCCTCTTTCCTTCCTTCCTCCCTCCCTCCCTCCTTTCTTTCCTCCTTTTCTTCTTTCTTCCTTCCTTCCTTCCTACTTCTACTAATTCTTTCTCTCTACTTTTTCTCCCTTTTATTCTGAGCCGTGTGGATGAAAGGCTCTTGGTGCTGCAGCCAGGAGTCAGTGCTGTGCTTCTGAGGTGGGAGAGCCAACTTCAGGACACTGGTCCACAAGAGACCTCCCAGCTCCACATAATATCAAATGGCGAAAATCTCCCAGAGATCTCCATCTCAACACCAGCACCCAGCTTCACTCAACGACCAGCAAGCTACAGTGCTGGACAACCTATGCCAAACAGCTAGCAAAACAGGAACACAACCCCACCCATTAGCAGAGAGGCTGCCTAAAATCATAGTAAGGCCACAGACACCCCAAAACACACTCCCAGACGTGGACCTGCCCACTAGAGAGACAAGATCCAGCTTCATCCACCAGAACACAGGCACTAGTCCCCTCCACCAGGAAGCCTACACAACCCACTGAACCAACCTTAGCCACTGGGGACAGACATCAAAAACAACAGGAACTATGAACCTGCAGCCTGCAAAAAGGAGACCCCAAACACAGTAAGATAAGCAAAATGAGAAGACAGAAAAACAGCAGATGAAGGAGCAAGATAAAAATGCACCAGACCTAACAAATGAAGAGGAAATAGGCAGTCTACCTGAAAAACAATACAAAATAATGATAGTGAAGATGATCCAAAATCTTGGAAATAGAATAGACAAAATGCAAGAAACATTTAAAAAGGACCTAGAAGAACTAAAGTTGAAACAAACAATGATGAACAACACAATAAATGAAATGAAAAAGACTCTAGATGGGATCAATAGCAGAATAACTGACGCAGAACAACGGATAAGTGACCTGGAAGATAAAATAGTGGAAATAACTACTGCAGAGCAGAATAAAGAAAAAGGAATGCAAAGAACTGAGGACAGTCTCAGAGACCTCTGGGACAACATTAAACACACCAACATTCGAATTATAGGGGTTCCAGAAGAAGAAAAGAAAAAGAAAGGGACTGAGAAAGTATTTGAAGAGATTATAGTTGAAAACATCCCTAATATCGGCAAGGAAATAGTTAATCAAGTCCAGGAAGCACAGAGAGTCCCATACAGGATAAACCCAAGGAGAAATACGCCAAGACACATATGACTCAAACTGTCAAAAATTAAATACAAAGAAAGCATATTAAAAGCAGCAAGGGAAAAACAACAAATAACACACAAGGGAATCCCCATAAGGTTAACTGCTGATCTCTCAGCAGAAACTCTGCAAGCCAGAAGGGAGTGGCAGGACATACTGAAAGTGATGAAAGAGAAAAACCTGCAACCAAGATTACTCAACCCAGCAAGGATCTCATTCAGATTTGATGGAGAAATTAAAACCTTTACAGACAAGCAAAAGCTGAGAGAGTTCAGCACCACCAAACCAGCTTTACAACAAATGCTAAAGGAACTTCTCTAGGCAAGAAACACAAGAGAAGGAAAAGACCTATAATAACGAACCCAAAACAATTTAGAAAATGTGAATAGGAACATACATATTGATATTTACCTTAAATGTAAATGGACTAAATGCTCCCACCAAAAGACACAGATTGGCTGAATGGATACAAAAACAAGATCCATATATATGCTGTGTACAAGAGACCCACTTCAGACCTAGAGATACATACAGACTGAAAGTAAGGGGATGGAAAAAGATATTCCATGCAAATGGAAACCAGAAGAAAGCTGGAGTAGCAATTCTCATACTAGACAAAATAGACTTTAAAATAAAGACTATTAGAAGAGACAAAGAAGGACACTACATAATGATCAAGGGATCGATCCAAGAAGATGTAACAATTGTAAATATTTATGCACCCAACATAGGAGCACCTCAATACATAAGGCAAGTACTAACAGCCATAAAAGGGGAAATTGACAGTAACACATTCACAGTAGGGGACTTTAACACCCCACTTTCACCCATGGACAGATCATCCAAAATGAAAATAAATAAGGAAACACAAGCTTTAAATGATACATTAAACAAGATGGACTTCATTGATATTTATAGGACATTCCATCCAAAAACAACAGAATACACATTTTTCTCAAGTGCTCATGGAACATTCTCCAGGATAGATCATATCTTGAGTCACAAATCAAGCCTTGGTAAATTTAAGAAAATTGAAATTGTATCAAGTATCTTTTCTGACCACAACGCCATGAGACTAGATATCAATTACAGGAAAAGATCTGTAAAAAATACAAACACATGGAGGCTAAACAATACACTACTTAATAACGAAGTGATCACTGAAGAAATCAAAGAGGAAATTAAAAAATACCTAGAAACAAATGACAATGGAGTCACGATGACCCAAAACCTATGGGATGCAGCAAAAGCAGTTCTAAGAGGGAAGTTTATAGCAATACAAGCCCATCTTAAGAAGCAGGAAACATCTCGGATAAACAACCTAAACTTGCACCTAAAGCAATTAGAGAAAGAAGAACAAAAAAACCCCCAAGTTAGCAGAAGGAAAGAAATCATAAAAATCAGATCAGAAATAAATGAAAAAGAAATGAAGGAAACAATAGCAAAGATCAATAAAACTAAAAGCCGGTTCTTTGAGAAGATAAACAAAATCGATAAACCATTAGCCAGACTCATCAAGAAAAAAAGGGAGAAAACTCAAGTCAATAGAATTAGAAATGAAAAAGGAGAAGTAACAATTGTCACTGCAGAAATAAAAAAGATCATGAGAGATTACTACAAGCAACTCTATGCCAATAAAATGGACAACCTGGAAGAAATGGACAAATTCTTAGAAATGCACAACCTGCCAAGACTGAATCAGGAAGAAATAGAAAATATGAACAGGCCAATCAAAAGCACTGAAATTGAAACTGTGGTTAAATATCTTCCAACAAACAAAAGCCCAGGACCAGATGGGTTCACAGGCGAATTCTATCAAACATTTAGAGAAGAGCTAACACCTATCCTTCTCAAAATCCTCCAAAATATAGCAGAGGGAGGAACACTCCCAAATTCCTTCTACGAGGACACCATCACTTTCATACCAAAACCAGACAAGGATATCACAAAGAAAGAAAACTACAGGCCAATATCACTGATGAATATAGATCCAAAAATCCTCAACAAAATGCTAGCAAACAGAATGCAACAGCACATTAAAAGGATCATACACCATGATCAAGTGGGGTTTATTCCAGGAATGCAAGGATTCTTCAATATAAGCAAATCAATGTGATAAACCATATTAACAAATTGAAGGAGAAAAACCATATGATCATCTCAATAGGTGCAGAGAAAGCTTTTGACAAAATTCAACACCCATTTATGATAAAAACTCTCCAGAAAGTAGGCGTAGAGGGAACTTTCCTCAACATAATAAAGGCCATATGTGACAAGCCCACAGCCAACATCATCCTCAATGGTGAAAAACTGAAACCATTTCCACTAAGATCAAGAAGAAGACAAGGTTGCCCACTCTCACCACTCTTATTCAACATAGTTCTGGAAGTTTTAGCCACAGCAATCAGAGAAGAAAAGGAAATAAAAGGAATCCAAATCGGAAAAGAAGAAGTAAAGCTGTCACTCTTTGCAGATGACATGATACTATACATAGAGAATCCTAAAGATGCTACCAGAAAACTACTAAAGCTAATCAATGAATTTGGTAAAGCAGCAGGATACAAAATTAATGCACAGAAATCTCTGGCATTCCTATACACTAAAGATGACAAATCTGAAAGTGAAATCAAGAAAACACTCCCATTTACCATTGCAACAAAAAGAATAAAATATCTAGGAATAAACCTACCTAAGGACATAAAAGACCTGATGCAGAAAACTATAAGACACTGAAGAAAGAAATTAAAGATGATACAAATAATGGAGAGATATACCATGTTCTTGGATTGGAAGAATCAACATTGTGAAAATGACTCTACTACCCAAAGCAATCTACAGATTCAATGCAATCCCTATCCAACTACCACTGGCATTTTTCACAGAACTAGAACAAAAAGTTTCAAAATTTGTATGGAAACACAAAAGACCCCGAATAGCCAAAGCAATCTTGAGAACGAAAAACGGAGCGGGAGGAATCAGGCTCCCTGCCTTCAGACTATACTACAAAGCTACAGTAATCAAGACAGTGTGGTACTGGCACAAAAACAGAAAGATAGATCAATGGAACAGGATAGAAAGCCCAGAGATATACCCACACACATATGGTCACCTTATCTTTGATAAAGGAGGCAGGAATGTACAGTGGAGAAAGGACAGCCTCTTCAATAAGTGGTGCTGGGAAAACTGGACAGGTACATGTAAAAGTATGAAATTAGATCACTCCCTAACACCATACACAAAAATAAGCTCAAAATGGAGTAAAGATCTAAATATAAGGCCAGAAACTATCAAACTCTTAGAGGAAAACATAGGCAGAGCACTCTATGACATAAATCACAGCAGGATCCTTTTTGATCCACCTCCTAGAGAAATGGAAATAAAAACAAAAATAAACAAATGGGACGTAATGAAACTTCAAAGCTTTTGCACAGCAAAGGAAACCATAAACAAGACCAAAAGACAACCATCAGAATGGGAGAAAACATTTGTAAATGAAGCAACTGACAAAGGATTAATCTCCAAAATTTACAAGCAGCTTATGCAGCTCAATAAAAAAAAAAAAAAAACAACCCAATCCAAAAATGGGCAGAAGACCTAAATAGACATTTCTCCAAAGAAGATGTACAGACTGCCAACAAACACATGAAAGAATGCTCAACATTATTAATCATTAGAGAAATTCGAATCAAAACTACAATGAGATATCATCTCACAGCAGTCAGAATGGCCATCATCAAAAAATCTAGAAACAATAAATGCTGGAGAGGGTGTGGAGAAAAGGGAACCCTCTTGCACTGTTGGTGGGAATGTAAATTGATACAGCCACTATGGAGAACCGTATGGAGGTTCCTTAAAAAACCACAAATAGAACTACCATATGATCCAGCAATCCCACTACTGGGCATATACCCTGAGGAAACCAAAGATCAAAAAGAGCCATGTACCAAAATGTTCATTGCAGCTCTATTTACAATAGCCCGGAGATGGAAACAACCTAAGTGCCCATCATCGGATGAATGGATAAAGAAGATGTGGCACATATATACAATGGAATATTACTCAGTCATAAAAAGAAACGAAATTGAGCTATTTGTAATGAGGTGGATAGATCTAGAGTCTGTCATACAGAGTGAAGTAAGTCAGAAAGAGAAAGACAAATACCATATGCTAACATATATAAATGGAATTTATGAAAAAAAAATGTCATGAAGAACCTAGGGGTAAGACAGGAATAAAGACACAGACCTACTGGAGAATGGACTTGAGGATATGGGGAGGGGAAGGGTGAGCTGTGAGAAAGCGAGAGAGAGGCATGGACATATACACACTACCAAACGTAAGGTAGATAGCTAGTGGGAAGTAGCCGCATAGCACAGGGATATCACCTCGGTGCTTTGTGACCGCCTGGAGGGGTGGGATAGGGAGGGTGGAGGGAGGGAGATGCAAGAGGGAAGAAATATGGGAGCATATGTATATGTATAACTGATTCACTTTGTTATAAAGCAGAAACTAACACACCATTGTAAAGCAATTATACCCCAATAAAGATGTTAATAAAAAAAAAACCCAAAAACTAAAACACAAACGAAATACTTTTCTCGCTAATTTAAATAAAATTTCAACGTGCTGACACTTTAATAAAAGGAGATTATTTAATAAATGCAGACTTTTCATTTACTCAGAGGACATAATAAAGGAGTTCGAGATCTTTAAAGGATATAAAAAGGTTCCTGAATATTTAGTTTTGGGATTTTTTGGTCAGATCTATAAAGGGAAAGTGAGAAGTAAACTTACAGAGAATAGCTCTGAAATCTACATTTATTCATAATATTCATCTCATAAAATAAAAACCTCTCTCTAATTTATCCCAGTTCCTGTTGGAGTTGAAGAAATTATATATTCGTTTTAGAGTGAAAATGTTAGTAAGAGGCAAAGCAAAACTTTAATGATTGCATATAAATTTGGATAATTTACATAACTAATATTTTCAATTAAGACAAAAAATGTTTAAAAAATCACTATAGCTATAGCTTTATACCATGTTCCTTCAGAGAATGCCAAAGCATGACTTTTCATCAAAGTCACATTTAGATTCATATAAGTTCTGGCATTAGGAGTTTAGTCACTCTTTTGAAACTGATGGAAAAAATATAGCATTTTTTTGTTTTCTGGAGCATCTCTGCCCTTCATGCTGAGGAGTGCTGCATGAAAACCAGCTTTCTCTTTTTACCAGATCATTTGCCCAATTCTGTGGTTTTGAGCAAGAGTCCACTTATTATATTACTTGAATGTGGTTTATCTCTTGTCTTATCGTCTTTACTTCCTCTTGAAATTAGAGCTGCAGAAACTGCAGGCTGAGCCCTGGGGAGAAAGGGACAGTGCAACTTATTTAGAAAAATGCCCTTTTGTCCTTCAAAAGGGTAGGCCTTAAAGTGCTGTGGGCAATGTTAACAAGTATATTTTAACTTCTTTTCAACAGAGGACATAGGACAGTGATCAGCCTTTTTCTTTCCTTTGCTACTGTGTTTTCACACACTAGTGGAGAGGGTTTTTGGGGGTCACTGCCCCCCATGCCCCAATGGACCCGTCCTCCAGCCTCACGCCTGACTGGACATGTCCTTTCTCAGAACTGGCCCATACATGTGTGACCTCCGCTGCTGCCCTTACCTCTCCAAAGTGTCCTACAGAAGCCCAAGATTCTCCATATTAATCACCATGCTTCTTTCACAGAACAGCTTATGAAGCTTCCATTATCCTTTACAACGAAACGTACCTCACTGTGTTTTGAGGGGGGAGATGAAGTTCATGACCCAGAGATTAAGAAATGAATATTTAACTAAATCTACAGCTCAGGGTGACTCACAACACTCTCCTGTAACATGTAGCTGCTAGAAACACATTTATACTCGCTGATATGGCATCCAGAAAAATAGGCACAGGGAATGATTTTTTAAAAATTCTCTACACTACACAACTCTAATTTTTTCTGAACCTTCTGCTTTTTCATTCTCCAACTTCTATTATGTGAATCATCAATGCCTTCTCTAATCACTGTGTCCCCTCTGCACTCATCCCTTAATCCTTTGTTCTCTGTCACCCACCTCCAGCACCCTTGGATGTTCTGGCCACCAAGGCACTAAAGGCTTTCCTGACTTGTCACTTCATTTTTGCAGGGAGCAGTTAACTGCAGTGCACTCAGCCTCCCTTGAAAAGCTGTTTCCTTGCCAGTTTCTTCCATGATTCTTCAGTTCCAGCTTCCTTCCTATCAGACTCTTCTAAAATTCTTTTGTTGGGTTGAATTACCATTGCCAGTTCCTAATTACAAAATTACTTTAAAACTTTATACTTAGTTGTATATTTTTCCTCACTTTTATTCCCTCTTCCACAGAACATCCAAACTATGATTTTTAAACTTTTCAGCTCTTCATAAACAAATATCTAAAATACTTTTCTAAAGCTTAATTCTCTTACAATGTTTAGCCATGTCTAAGTGGTGTCTCCATCAAGAATAGAGTTGTTATTTATTTATATTTAATTTTTTTTTTTTTTTTTCCTGGTATGCGGGCCTCTCACTGCTGCGGCCTCTCCCGTTGCGGAGCACAGGCTCCGGACGCGCAGGCTCAGCGGCCACGGCTCACGGGCCCAGCCGCTCCGCGGCATGTGGGATCTTCCCGGACCCGGGACACGAACCCGTGTCCCCTGCATCGGCAGGCGGACTCTCAACCACTGCGCCATCAGGGAAGCCCAGAGTTGTTATTTTTAAATTGAGGTAGTAGCTTGATAAGGAATGTGGTCGAAAATATGTTAAAATCACCTGTGGAACTTTTGAAATCAAATTTGAAACTAGTGAAAATGAGCTGCAGGCATTTTTGTGAGATTCGGCATGAACCCATCACCTCAGGTTACCCCAAATACTCAAAGAAGTAAAAATGCCTTTATTACAAGAACAGAGAGATTTCAGGGATCCCCATAGCAAATCTCACTAAATGCATTAAAACACCACCTGCTAAAAGTACTATTTCTCTTTTGAGAACAGTCCTCAAAACGGAATTCTTCTATTATAGTTTCTCCTTTTATCTAAAAAAATGCACTTCCTATATACCTTCAGAGTATGATCCATGTTGCTAATCAAGAGTATGACCATTCTAGGGTTTCCCTGGTGGCGCAGTGGTTGAGAGTCCGCCTGCCGATGCAGGGGACGTGGGTTCGTGCCCCGGTCCGGAAAGATCCCACATGCCGCGGAGCGGCTGGGCCCGTGAGCCATGGCCGCTGAGCCTGCGCATCCGGAGCCTGTGCTCCGCAACGGGAGAGGCCACAACAGTGAGAGGCCTGTGTACCACACACACAAAAAAACAGTATGACCATTGTAAATGATTCACACATTTCCATGGAAGTCTCATGTCATTGCCTATATAACCAACCATTTATTTTTACTGAATGAAGATTTCCCATTACCACAGGCATTTGACTTCACTATCTTTAAACTCAAGAATTTTCCTGCACATGTCAGAACCTTGGAAATCATGTCTACATATAAAATATTTTTTTCATTTGTTTTCTTATGCCTGTTGCTTTTCATTAAGTATGATTATAATTAGATAACTCATAGAATATACCTCACAAGGAGGCTGTCTCCTTTACCTTTTTTATGTTTCAATATGTTTTCATTCTTACTTTTATAATTCCATGCCTTTAAATCTCCCAACATCAGGGTTCCAGAAAGCTCTGGACTGATTACTCTTACTTGAAAAAGTAAAATCGTTTTCTATCTCCTTAGGTGAATATAAATCAAACGGTGCTCTGATTTTAAAGCTTTCTTGACTTTTTTTCTTTCTCCCTTTTTTATGGCTCCCTTGTTGGATGTCAGCTCCTGTAATCAGATGTTTCATTTTTTGGAAATTCATTCTTTATTATTCAAATACTGACACATTTTCACTCTTTTAATCTTTCTATCTGAATTCTTTCTTATCAATTATTTTTCTGAGTCGCAATGTGATTCTTTACAGTAGCTTTCAAACCTGGATATACACCAGAATCACCCAGGAATCTTTAAAAATATAGATTTCTGGATAATACCCTAAGATCAGATTGAAACATAACAATCTGTGTGTTTAAAAAGCTCTGCTGGTGACAACGAAGGAGATAGTCTGTCACAGTTCCAGGAACTTGAATTTAGGAATTAAAACTGAAGAAGAAACCTGGTTTTCAGAGTATTATTGATTTAGAAACAAACATATAATAAATAACATGCAATATTCAGTAATCTCCACAACTGAAAACTAGCTTATTTAGAAAAATGCCTTTGCTCAATTAACCAATGACAATGGAGGCAAGACTATAAAGTGGAGGAAAGACAGCCTCTTCAGTAAGTGGTGCTAAATAAACTGGACAGCTACATGTAAAAGAATGAATATAGAACACTCCCTAACACCATACACAAAAATAAACTCAAAATGGATTAAAGACCTAAATGTGAGACCGGACACTATAAAACTCTTAGAGCAAAACATAGGTAGAACACTCTCTGACATAAATCTCAGCAATATCTTTTTTGATCAGCCTCCCAGAGTAATGGAAAATAAAAACAAAAATAAACAAATGGGACCTAACTAAACTCAAAAGCTTTGCACAGCAAAGGAGACCATAAACAAGATGAAAAGACAACCCGCGGAATAGAAGAAAATATTTGCAAATGATGTAACTGACAAGGGATTAATCTCCAAAATTTACAACCAGCTCATGCAGCTTAATATCATCAAAAAAAAAAAAAAAACCAATCAAAAAATGGGCAGAAGACCTAAATAGACATTTCTCCGAAGAAGACATACAGATGGGCAAGAAGCACATGAAAAGCTCCTCAACATCACTAATTATTAGAGAAATGCAATTCAAACTACAATGAGGTATCACCTCACACCAGTCAAAATGGCCATCATCAAAAAATCCACAAACAATAAATGCTGAAGAGGGTGTGGAGAGAAGGGAATCCTCGTACGCTGTTGATGGGAATGTAAATTGATACAGCCACTATGTGGAACAGTATGGAGGTTCCTTAAAAAAAAATAGAGCTACCATATGATCCTTCAATCCCACACCTGGGCATATATCTAGAGAAAAACATGGTCCGAAAAGAAATATGCGTCCCAATGCTCATTGCAGTGCTATTTACAATAGCCAGGACATGGAAGCAACCTAAATGTCCATCAACAGAGAAATGGATAGAGAAGATGTGGTACATATATACAATGGAATATTACTCAGTCATTAAAAATAATGAAATAATGCCATTTGCATCCAACATGGATGGACCTAGAGATTGTCATACTGAGTGAAGTAAGTCAGACAGAGAAAGAGAATTATCATATGATATCACTTATATGCAGAATCTTAAAAAAGTGATACAAATTAACTTATTTACAAAACAGAAACAGACTCACAGACTTAGAGGATGAAGTTACGGTTACCAGAGGGGAAGGGTGGCAGGGAGGGATAGTTAGGGAGTGTGGGGTTGACATGTACACACTGCTGTGTACATTTAAAATGATAACCAACAAGGACCTACCGTACAGCACAGGGAACTCTGCTCAATATTATATAACAACCTAAATGTGAAAAGAATTTGAAAAAGAATAGATACATGTATATGTATAACTGAATCACTGCTGCACACCTGAAACTAACACAACATTGTTAATTGACTATACTGCAATATAAAAGAAAAAGTTAAAAAAATTAATCACCACAGATGAAACTAGCATATTTAGAACCATGCCTCTGCTCATTCCCCAGCCTTTGCTTTTGCAACAACATTGCCAGGCCCATAACTGACATCCCTGACACTCAGCTCTGCCCTCCGTACATGACCCATGCAGGTTCCAGGACGGTGATAACTTTGGGAGTTTCTTCACTCACTCTGCCCTTGACTTGGAGGGCTCTGCAGATACTTGGTAATCCTCTCTGTTGAACTGCTGTAAGATTCTGCATTCTAGTGCCAACACTGAGATTTTATGTTAGTTTCCCAATTTTCAGTTCATTCTCCTGGAAACTTGCATGCCAATAATAAAAACCTCACTGCCTGAATTGAATTTGCAAAGCCTTATTTCAAACCCATGTGCTCCAGTTTGAAAAATTTTGGTTTCAACTTTAGTCTGCATTCTGCGTTTCTTGTCTAATATATAGCTTTGATTTAGTCCTGCCATTTTCCATCCTTAGTCCTTATTTCTAATAATAACTGTTACCAGTTACTACATTTTTGTCTGTAAATAGCCTGTCTACCTAGGCTTATAAAACTATTCCTTAACTTTAGTTCCCATCATCATTTGCAATGTTTATTTGAGACACTGAGTATTTTGGACTAGACTGCAATAAACACTGCCTAAATTGCTCTTAGTTTAGGTGAACTCTTGGGCATTCTTCCTTGACTACTCGGGATAACTTCTATGGTGAGTTAGTCTTAGTCAGGAAATCCTGCCCTTGGCCAGAAGGTGAGGGTACTACTATCTCTCACTATCTTTCCATGAGAGTAAACTATGATGCATCACAGAAATCTATGAATATATTAAGAAAAGTTTAAGGCAATATATAGTATTTGCCCTTCATATTGTCATGGCCTTGTGAATATCACGTCCCTATGTACTCCAAGTTAAGTCGTTCTTTATACTATGAAATCAATTAGGGGATGCAAACTGAGTCATTAGATCAATGGCAATACAGAGGAATCCGTTATATACAAAACACACATCCATGAGACAGAAAGGTACAATCCAAAAATAGTTTAGTTACAGATGTAAATGGCAACAATTTGTTGCCTCATGAAATTACTAACAAAGGTTTTGCTTAGCTATCACATACACATCCTCATTTTTAATAAGCAAAGTTTGCAACAGTTACACACTGTGATAATGTAGGGTTTAAACTGTGAACAGCCTTTTAAGGGGTTGTGTGACTGCATAGCTAATGACTTCAGTATCTGATTGCTGTGTACTTCACATGCACATGTTCAATTTTTATCTGGGATTTAAAAGAACACTGAGTTGAAGCAATTACATCCCGCATAAAGGAATTTTAAATGCTTTTTTTTGGTAAAGTCTTGAAGGCAAATTGGCTTGCTGCTCAGCAACAAAGATTTAATACGTGAAATAACAGATGGCGGGCAAACATTTAAAAGGAGAAAGTCATGACTAACAGCATAAAGATACTTGATTGCATGGATATGAGCCTTTGAAACTGTCATGGCGAGCACAGATCACCCTGGAATCTTCATAAAACATATTTTCTGTTCAGGTTCTATGTTGTGTTATAAAGCTAATGGGAACTGAACAAGTAAACAGAACTTACATGGGAGTAAAACACTTTTAAAACCACGGCTCAGAGATACAGTAAAATGTAGAGCAAGGATGTATATGTAACATTAGCTGAGCAATGATTTTCTTATATAAATATAGGTCAGCCTTTGAGTGCTAGTGTCACTATTCCCAGGTAAGGATTTCCTGACCCCAATACGGCAGGTGATAGTCCTTGTTATAAGATAAAGAAGAATATGAGTGAAGGATGACATTTTTGTTCACCGTCTCCAAGATTCCATACTACATGCTAAGACAGCCCCTGGGGAGCTGAAAAGAAGCCTGAGGATTGTGAGCTGTGCTGTCATTTGTTGCTGTCTTGAATACAGTGCTACAGGGAGCTCTGTTCCTGTCCCAGCCAGTGCACCTGAACACGTATAAGACACGTGCAGCAAGTATATAACTTTGCTAGAAAAAGTCTTTTCTGTATCCAAGTAACTGGAAAAAGTATAGATCAGACAATCATGTATCCTGCTGAACTGCAGATGCTAAATCTAATCCTAAAGGCAGTAAACTATCAAAATGTTGGACCCTAGAGGTTAGAATCAGATATTAAAATACAGAACACCAGGGGTTCAAGGGAAATCTGGGAATCCTACCCAACCACCAAAGCAACAAATGTATTGTAATGAAAGGGCTGTAGTCTACTGAAGATAGAAATGACTCTTAAATCACCATGGCTGATTTTATCAATTATTTTCTTGAAGTGGTGGAATGAAAAGTTGGTGCAGCTCTGATTTAAGAGCAAAGCTGGATATAATTTCTTGCATTAGTACATGTCCAAAAAGTTCCTCAAAGTGAAACTGGCAGCCAGTTGGCTCAGTTTGAAGAGGCACATATTGCCAAGGAAGCTCAAGACCAGGGACATATGAAACAAGGTATTTCAACCACTATGGCCTTGTTTGAGTCAGTATTTGGCCTAATACAAAGTAGGGTGCTAAGAAGGTGAAGGACAAAATCTAAATATTGCCATTCAAGTCTCTGTCAAAGGCAACTAATTAGAAACATTTTGTTGAAAAAGGGACTTTCAGGTTACTCAGCTCATGCAATCCCCTAGGACTTATTCTTCATGTTAGTATTTTCAGACACTAGTGACCTTCCTTTCAATCTTCCTCTTTTCTCATCTATTGCTCTGTACCCACTATTATGTTCCAGAGTGGGTCTTCTGTTCCTTTCATCAAGCATCTTGATGTTAAAAATTTTCTTATAAAGACTTCCACTAAGATCAGGAACAAGACAAGGTTGCCCACTCTCACCCCTATTATTCAACATAGTTTTGGAAGTTTTAGCCACAGCAATCAGAGAAGAAAAGGAATCCAGATTGGAAAACAAGAAGTAAAGCTGTCACTGTTTGCAGATGACATGACACTATACATAGAGAATCCTAAAGATGCTACCAGAAAACTACTAGAGCTAATCAATGAATTTGGTAAAATAGCAGGATACAAAATTAATGCACAGAAATCTCTGGCATTCCTATACACTAATGATGAAAAATCTGAAAGTGAAATCAAGAAAACACTCCCATTTACCATTGCAACAAAAAGAATAAAATATCTAGGAATAAACCTACCTAAGGAGAAAAAAGACCTGTATTCAGAAAACTATAAGACAGAATGCGGAAGATGGCGGAAGAGTAAGACGCGGAGATCGCCTTCCTCCCCACGGATACACCAGAAATACATCCACACGTGGAACAACTCCTACAGAACTCCTACTGAAGGCTGGCAGAAGACCTCAGACGTCCCAAAAGGCAAGAAACTCCCCACGTACCTGGGTAGGGCAAAAGAAAAAAAAAAAGAAAAAACAGAGACAAAAGAATAAGGGCGGCACCTGCACCAGTGGGAGGGAGCTGTGAAGGAGGAAAAGTTTCCACACACTAGGAAGCCCCTCCGCGGGCGGAGACTGCGGGAGGCGGAGGGGGGAGTTTCGGGACCGCGGAGTAGTGCACAGCGACGGGTGCGAAGGGCAAAGCGGGGAGATTCCTGCACAGACGATCGGTGCCGACCAGCACTCACCAACCCGAGAGGCTTGTCTGCTCACCCGCCGGGGTGGGCGGGGCTGCGAGCTGAGGCTCGGGTTTTGGTTTTGGACGGAGCTCAGGGAGAGGACTGGGGTTGGCGGCTTGAACATAGCCTGAAGGGGTTAGTGCACCACGACTAGCCGGGAGGGAGTTCGGGGGAAAAGGCTGCACCTGCCGAAGAGGCAAGAGACTTTTTCTTCCCTCTTTGTTTCCTGGTGCACGAGGAGAGGGGTTTAAGAGCGCTGCTTAAAGGAACTCCAGAGACGGGCGCGAGCAGCGGCTAAAAGCGCGAACCCCAGAGACGCGCGCGAGCCGCGGCTGAGGGCGCGAGCCCCCGAGACGGGCGCGAGCCGCGGCGGGAAGCGCGAACCCCAGAGACGGGCGCGAGCCGCGGCTAAAACCGCGGACCCCAGAGACGGGCGGGAGACGCTGGGGCTGCTGCTGCCGCCACCAGGGGGGCTGTGTGCGAGCACAGGTCACTCTCCGCGCCCCTCTTCCGCGGAGCCTGTGCAGGCCGCCACTGCCAGGTTCCCGGGATCCCGGGACAACTTCCCCGGGAGTACGCACGGCGGGTCTCAGGCTGCTGCAACGTCACGCCGGCCTCTGCCGCAGCGTCACGCCGCCTCTGCCGCCGCAGGCCCGCCCCGCACGCAGTGCCCCTCCTTCCCCCATCCCCCAACCCCCGGCCTGAGTGAGCCGGAGGCCCCGAATCAGCGGCTCCTTTAACCCCGTCCTGTCTGAGCAAAAAACAGACGCCCTCCAGCGACCTGCGCGCAGGGGCAGGGCCGGGTACAAAGCTGAGCTCCTGTGAGCTGTGAGAGCAGGGAGGAGAGGGGGAGGTCTCTCCCGGCAGCCGCGGAGGCGGCGGATTAAAGCTCCACAATCAACTTGATGTGCCCTGCATTGTGGAATACCTGAATAGACAAGGAATGATCCCAAATTGAAGAGGGGGAATTTAGGAGCGAGATCTATGATTTTTTTTTCCCTTTTCCTCTTTTTGTGAATGTGTACGTGTATGCTTCTGTGTGAGATCCTGTCTGTATACTCTTGCTTCCACCATTTGTCCTAGGGCTCTATCCGTCCATGGTTTTTTTAAAAAAATTCTTTTTCTTAATAATTAAGTTTAATTGCAATAACTTTATTATACTTTACCTTCGTTCTTTCTTTCTTTCCTTCCTTCCTTCCCTCCTTTAGACAACGAATCACCCTAAACTGAGGAGGTGGTCTCTGAGAGCAAGATTTATGATTTTTCCCCCTTTACCTCTTTTTGTGAAGGTGTATGTGTATGCTTCTGTGTAAGATTTTCTCTGTATAGCTTTGCTTCCAACATTTGTCCTAAGGTTCTATCCGTCCCTTTTTTTTTTTTTCTAAATATTTTTCAATTCAATAACTATATTATACTTTATTTTATTTTTACTGTATCATCTTTCTTTCTGTCTTTTATCCTTCTTTCCCTCCTTCCTTCCTTCCTCCCTCCCTCCCTCCCTCCCTCCTTTCTTTCCTTCTTTGCTTCTTTCTTCCTTCCTTCCTTTCCTCCTTTCCTTCTTTCTTTCCTCATACTTCTACTAATTCTCTCTACTTTTTCTCCCTTTTATTCTGAGCCGTGTGGATGAAAGGCTCTTGGTGCTCCAGCCAGGAGTCAGGGCTCTGCCTCTGAGATAGGAGAGCCAACTTCAGGTCACTGGTCAACAAGAGACCTCCCAGCTCCACATAATATTAAACAGCGGAAATCTCCCAGAGACCTCCATCTTAACACCAGCACCCAGCTTCACTCAACGACCAGCAAGCCACAGTGCTGGACAACCTATGCCAAACAACTAGCAAAACAGGAACACAACCCCACCCATTAGCAGAGAGGCTGCCTAAAATCATAATAAGGCCACAGACACCCCAAAACACACCACCAGACGTGAACCTGCCCACTAGAGAGACAAGATCCAGCCTCATCCAGCACAACACAGGCACTAGTCCCCTCCACCAGGAAGCCTACACAACCCACTGAAACAACCTTAGCCACTGGAGACAGACATCAAAAACAACGGGAACTACGAAAGTGCAGCCTGCAAAAAGGAGACCCCAAACACAGTAAGATAAGCAAAATGAGAAGACAGAAAAACACACAGCAGATGAAGGAGCAAGATAAAAACCCACCAGACCTAACAAATGAAGAGGAAATAGGCAATCTACCTGAAAAAGAATTCAGAATAATGATAGTAAGGATGATCCAAAATCTTGGAAGTAGAATGGACAAAATGCAAGAAACAGTTAACAAGGACCTACAAGAACTAAAGATGAAACAAGCAACGATGAACAACGCAATAAATGAAATTAAAACCACTCTAGATAGGATCAATAGCAGAATAACTGAGGCAGAAGAACGGATAAGTGACCTGGAAGATAAAGTAGTGGAAATAACTACTGCAGAGCAGAATAAAGAAAAAAGAATGAAAAGAACTGAGGACAGTCTCAGATACCTCTGGGACAACATGAAACGCACCAACATTCGAACTATAGGGGTTCCAGAAGAAGAAGAAAGAAAGAAAGGGTCTGAGAAAATATTTGAAGAGATTATAGTTGAAAACTTCCCTAATATGGGAAAGGAAATAGTTAATCAAGTCCAGGAAGCACAGAGAGTCCCATACAGGATAAACACAAGGAGAAACACGCCAAGACACATATTAATCAAACTGTCAAAAATTAAATACAAAGAAAGCATATTAAAAGCAGCAAGGGAAAAACAACAAATAACACACAAGGGAATCTCCATAAGGTTAACAGCTGATCTCTCAGCAGAAACCCTACAAGCCAGAAGGGAGTGGCAGGACATACTGAAAGTGATGAAGGAGAAAAGCCTGCAACCAAGACTACTCTACCCAGCAAGGATCTCATTCACATTTGATGGAGAAATTAAAACCTTTACAGACAAGCAAAAGCTGAGAGAGTTCAGCACCACCAAACCAGCTTTACAACAAATGCTAAAGGAACTTCTCTAGACACGAAACACAAGAGAAGGAAACGACCTATAGTAGCGAACCCAAAACAATATAGAAAATGGGAATAGAAACATACATATCGATAATTACCTTAAATGTAAATGGACTAAATGCTCCCACCAAACGACATAGATTGGCTGAATGGATACAAAAACAAGACCCTTATATATGCTGTCTACAAGAGACCCACTTCAGACCTAGAGACACATACAGACTGAAAGTAAGGGGATGGAAAAAGATATTCCATGCAAATGGAAACCAAAAGAAAGCTGGAGTAGCAATTCTCATATCAGACAAAATAGACTTTAAAATAAGGACTATTAAAAGGGACAAAGAAGGACACTACATAATGATCAAGGGATCGATCCAAGAAGAAGATATAACAATTGTAAATATTTATGCACCCAACATAGGAGCACCTCAATACATAAGGCAAATACTAACAACCATAAAAGGGGAGATCAACAGTAACACATTCATAGTAGGGGACTTTAACACCCCACTTTCACCCATGGACAGATCATCCAAAATGAAAATAAATAAGGAAACACAAGCTTTAAATGATACATTAAACAAGATGGACTTCATTGATATTTATAGGACACTCCATCCAAAAACAACAGAATAGGGCTTCCCTGGTGGCGCAGTGGTTGAGAATCCACCTGCCAATGCAGGGGACACGGGTTCGAGCCCTGGTCTGGGAGGATCCCACATGCCGCGGAGCAACTAGGCCCGTGAGCCATGGCCGCTGAGCCTGCGCGTCTGGAGCCTGTGCTCCGCAACGACAGGCCACGATAGTGAGAGGCCCGCGCACCGCAACGAAGAGTGGCCCCCGCTCGCCGCAACTAGAGAAAGCCCTCGCACAGAAACGAAGACCCAACACAGCCAAAGATAAATAAATGAATAAATAAATTAAAAAAAAAAAAAAAAACAACAGAATACACATTTTTCTCAAGTGCTCATGGAACATTCTCCAGGATAGATCATATCTTGGGTCACAAATCAAGCCTTGGTAAATTTAAGAAAACTGTAATTGTATCAAGTATCTTTTCTGACCACAACGCCATGAGACTAGATATCAATTACAGGAAAAGATATGTAAAAAATACAAACACATGGAGGCTAAACAATACACTACTTAATAATGAAGTGATCACTGAAGAAATCAAAGAGGAAATTAAAAAATACCTAGAAACAAATGACAATAGAGACACAACAACCCAAAACCTATGGGATGCAGCAAAAGCAGTTCTAAGGGGGAAGTTTATAGCAATACAAGCCCACCTTAAGAAGCAGGAAACATCTCGAATAAACAACCTAACCTTGCACCTCAAGCAATTAGAGAAAGAAGAACAAAAAAACCCCAAAGCTAGCAGAAGGAAAGAAATCATAAAAATCAGATCAGAAATAAATGAAAAAGAAATGAAGGAGACGATAGCAAAGATCAATAAAACTAAAAGCTGGTTCTTTGAGAAGATAAACAAAATAGATAAACTGCTAGCCAGACTCATCAAGAAAAAAAGGGAGAAGACTCAAATCAATAGAATTAGAAATGAAAAAGGAGAGGTAACAATTGACACAGCAGAAATAAAAAAAATCATGAGAGATTACTACAAGCAACTCTATGCCAATAAAATGGACAATCTGGAAGAAATGGACAAATTCTTAGAAATGCACAACCTGCCAAGACTGAATCAGGAAGAAATAGAAAATATGAACAGGCCAATCACAAGCACTGAAATTGAAACTGTGATTAAAAACCTTCCAACAAACAAAAGCCCAGGACCGGATGGCTTCACAGGTGAATTCTATCAAACGTTTAGAGAAGAGCTAACACCTATCCTTCTCGAACTCTTCCAAAATATAGCAGAGGGAGGAACACTCCCAAATTCCTTCTACGAGGCCACCATCACCTTGATACCAAAACCAGACAAGGATGTCACAAAGAAAGAAAACTACAGGCCAATATCACTGATGAACATAGATGCAAAAATCCTCAACAAAATACTAGCAAACAGAATCCAACAGCACATTAAAAGGATCATACACCATGATCAAGTGGGGTTTATTCCAGGAATGCAAGGATTCTTCAATATACGCAAATCTATCAATGTGATAAATCATATTAACAAATTGAAGGAGAAAAACCATATGATCATCTCAATAGATGCAGAGAAAGCTTTCGACAAAATTCAACACCCATTTATGATAAAAACCCTCCAGAAAGTAGGCACAGAGGGAACTTTCCTCAACATAATAAAGGCCATATATGACAAGCCCACAGCAAACATCATCCTCAATGGTGAAAAACTGAAAGCATTTCCACTAAGATCAGGAACAAGACCAGGTTGCCCACTCTCACCACTCTTATTCAACATAGTTTTGGAAGTTTTAGCCACAGCAATCAGAGAAGAAAAGGAAATAAAAGGAATCCAAATCGAAAAAGAAGAAGTAAAGCTGTCACTGTTTGCAGATGACATGATACTATACATAGAGAATCCTAAAGATGCTACCAGAAAACTACTAGAGCTAATCAATGAATTTGGTAAAGTAGCAGGATACAAAATTAATGCACAGAAATCTCTGGCATTCCTATATACTAATGATGAAAAATCTGAAAGTGAAATCAAGAAAACACTCCCATTTACCATTGCAACAAAAAGAATAAAATATCTAGGAATAAACCTACTTAAGGAGACGAAAGACCTGTATGCAGAAAATTATAAGACACTGATGAAAGAAATTAAAGATGATACAAATAGATGGAGAGATATACCATGTTCTTGGATGGGAAGAATCAACATTGTGAAAATGACTCTACTACCCAAAGCAATCTACAGATTCAATGCAATCCCTATCAAACTACCACTGGCATTTTTCACACAACTAGAACAAAAAATTTCGCAATTTGTATGGAAACACAAAAGACCCCGAATAGCCAAAGCAATCTTGAGAACGAAAACAGGAGCTGGAGGAATCAGGCTCCCGGACTTCAGACTATATTACAAAGCAACAGTAATCAAGACAGTATGGTACTGGCACAAAAACAGAAAGATAGATCAGTGGAACAGGATAGAAAGCCCAGAGATAAACCCACGCACATATGGACACCTTATCTTTGATAAAGGAGGCAGCAATGTACAGTGGAGAAAGGACAGCCTCTTCAATAAATGGTGCTGGGAAAACTGGACAGGTACATGTAAAAGTATGAGATTAGATCACTCCCTAACACCATACACAAAAATAAGCTCAAAATGGATTAAAGACCTAAATGTAAGGCCAGAAACTATCAAACTCTTAGAAGAAAACATAGGAAGAACACTCTATGACATAAATCACAGCAAGATCTTTTCTGACCCACCTCCTAGAGTAATGGAAATAAAAACAAAAATAAACAAATAGGACCTAATGAAACTTCAAAGCTTTTGCACAGCAAAGGAAACCATAACCAAGACCAAAAGACAACCCTCAGAATGGGAGAAAACATTTGCAAATGAAGCAACTGACAAAGGATTAATCTCCAAAATTTACAAGCAGCTCATGCAGCTCAATAACAAAAAAACAAACAACCCCATCCAAAAATGGGCAGAAGACCTAAATAGACATTTCTCCAAAGAAGATATACAGAATGCCAACAAACATGTGAAAGAATGCTCAACATCATTAATCATTAGAGAAATGCAAATCAAAACTACAATGAGATATCATCTCACACCAGTCAGAATGGCCATCATCAAAAAATCTAGAAACAATAAATGCTGGAGAGGGTGTGGAGAAAAGGGGACACTCTTGCACTGCTGGTGGGAATGTGAAATGGTTCAGCCACTATGGAGAACAGTATGGAGGTTCCTTAAAAAACTACAAATAGAATTACCATATGACCCAGCAACCCCACTACTGGGCATATACCCTGAGAAAACCAAAATTCAAAGAGTCATGTACCAAAATGTTCATTGCAGCTCTATTTACAATAGCCCGGAGATGGAAACAACCTAAGCGCCCATCATCGGATGAATGGATAAAGAAGATGTGGCACATATACACAATGGAATATTACTCAGCCTTAAAAATAAATGAAATTGAGCTATTTGTAATGAGATGGACAGACCTAGAGTCTGTCATACAGAGTGAAGTAAGTCAGAAAGAAAAAGACAAATACCGTATGCTAACACATATATATGGAATTTAAGGGGAAAAAATGTCATGAAGAACCTAGGGGTAAGACAGGAATAAAGACGCAGACCTACTGGAGAACGGACTTGAGGATATGGGGAGGCGGAAGGGTGAGTTTTGACAGGGCGAGAGAGAGTCATGGACATATACACACTAACAAACATAGTAAGGTAGATAGCTGGGGGGAAGCAGCCGCAAGGCACAGGGATATTAGCTCGGTGCTTTGTGACAGCCTGGAAGGGTGGGATGGGGAGAGTGGGAGGGAGGGAGACGCAAGAGGGAAGACATATGGGAACATATGTATATGTGTAGCTGATTCACTTTGTTATAAAGCAGAAACTAACACACCATTGTAAAGCACTTATACCCCAATAAAGATGTTTAAAAAAAAAAAAAGAAAACTATAAGACACCGATGAAGGAAATTAAAGATGATACAAATAGATGGAGAGATATACCATGTTCTTGGATGGGAAGAATCAACATTGTGAAAATGACTCTACTACCCAAAGCAATCTACAGATTCAATGCAATCCCTATCAAACTACCACTGGCATTTTTCACAGAACTAGAACAAAAAATTCCACAATTTGTATGGAAACACAAAACACCCCGAATAGCCAAAGCAATCTTGAGAATGAAAAACGGAGCTGGAGGAATCAGGCTCCCTGCCTTCAGACTATACTACAAAGCTACAGTAATCAAGACAGTATGGTACTGGCACAAAAACAGAAAGATAGATCAATGGAAGAGGACAGAAAACCCAGAGATAAAACCACGCACATATGGTCACCTTATCTTTGATAAAGGAGGCAGGAATGTACAGTGGAGAAAGGACAGCCTCTTCAATAAGTGGTGCTGGGAAAACTGAACTGGTACATGTAAAAGTATGAGATTAGATCACTCCCTAACCCCATACACAAAAATAAGCTCAAAATGGATTAAAGACCTAAATGTAAGGCCAGAAACTATCAAACTCTTAGAGGAAAACATAGGCAGAACACTCTATGACATAAATCACAGCAAGATCCTTTTTGACCCACCTCCTAGACAAATGGAAATAAAAACAAAAATAAACAAATGGGACCTAATGAAACTTCAAAGCTTTTGCACAGCAAAGGAAACCATAAACAAGACCAAAAGACAACCCTCAGTATGGGAGAAAATATTTGCAAATGAAGCAACTGACAACAGATTAATCTCCAAAATTTATAAGCAGCTCATGAAGCTCAATAACAAAAAAACAAACAACCCAATTCAAAAATGGGCAGAAGACATAAATAGACATTTCTCCAAAGAAGATATACAGACTGCCAACAAACACATGAAAGAATGCTCAACATCACTAATCATTAGAGACATGCAAATCAAAACTGCAATGAGATATCATCTCACACCAGTCAGAATGGCCATCATCAAAAAATCTAGAAACAATAAATGCTGGAGAGGGTGTGGAGAAAAGGGAACCCTCTTGCACTGTCGGTGGGAATGTAAATTGATACATCCACTGTGGAGAACCGTATGGAGGTTGCTTAGAAAACTACAAATAGAACTACCATATGACCCAGCAATCCCACTACTGGGCATATACCCTGAAAAAACTATAATTCAAAAAGAGTCGTGTACCAAAATGTTCATTGCAGCTCTACTTACAATAGCCTAGAGATGGAAACAACCTAAGTGCCCATCATCGGATGAATGGATAAAGAAAATGTGGCACATATATACAATGGAATATTACTCAGCCATAAAAAGAAACGAAATTGAGCTATTTGTAATGAGGTGGACAGACCTAGAGTCTGTCATACAGAGTGAAGTCAGTCAGAAAGAGAGAGACAAATACCGTATGCTAACACATATATATGGAATTTAAGAAAAAAAAAAATGTCATGAAGAACCTAGGGGTAAGACAGGAATAAAGACACAGACCTACTAGAGAATGGAGTTGAGGATATGGGGAGAGGGAAGGGTAAGCTGTGACAAAGCGAGAGAGAGGCATGGACTCTACCAATCTCTATACAATACCAAACGTAAGGTAGATAGCTAGTGGGAAGGGGCCCCATAGCACCGGGAGATCTGCTCAGTGGTTTGTGACCACCTAGAGGGGTGGGATAGGGAGGGTAGGAGGGAGGGAGACGCAAGAGGGAAGAGATATGGGAACATATGTACATATATAACTGATTCATTTTTTTGCAAAGCAGAAACTAACACACCATTGTAAAGGAATTATACTCCAATAAAAATGTTAAAAAAAAAAGACTTAGGCTAAAAAGATAATTATTCCTTGAAAAATACAAAAGTTTAAAACCTTATAGAAGACCCTTTCATTTCATTAACAGTGACTAAAATTGAGGAAAGTCTTGCCTACCAGGCATTGTTGAAACGATTTCCAGTTTGTCAATTCATAATCTCATCTTGTGTTTATTCATAGAGCTGTTTGCTCAGTTTCGATGATTACATTTTAATTGTTCCTTTATAAGTAACTGAAAAAGTAAATATTTATTTTTTCTTTTTTTAAAATCAATGAATGAGCCTAAATATAATGACACTATTTGCAAAGAACGTTCAGAGAAGTCTCCTACCGTGTGATTCAGTCTGGGCATTTAAAAGTTAATAACCCTGGGTCAGTTTGGATCTTCTCAAGGTTCATTGCTTTTAGAATTCAATGAGTTCCTTTTCTAAATCTAATTGAGTGACAAATGGGTGAGTGTTCTGTGTATTCTTTCAGCATCTTGTTGGCTCTCTTTATGCAGGATACAATATTTAATGAAAGATCAATATTTCCTGGGTACATTTCCTTTTACTTATGTCATGTAGGAGTTGGTGGCTAGCAAGTCACTAATATCATCATTACCATGATCTCCATCATCACTCAACCAAAGAATTAAATTATATAATGCATTTAGTACGTAAAGTGGTGCCTGATATATTGTATGTACATGCTATGGTCAGACAACAATCAATATTGATGCAAATATATAATGTAAAGATCATTGAATGGGGAGAGAAAAACATGGTTCCTATGTTTGAACCTACCACTTATAAGCTTTCTTATTGTGATCATGGGCCAGAGTCACCTGGCTTCTTGGATTCCCAATATCATCATCTCTAAAATTAGAAGGGTGAATAATTAGCTGACTACTGATGTTCCTTCCAGTTCTGTTAGTCCATGATTCTGTGCATGTTCCATGCTGCTAAAGAATATCTATGGGCATTAAAAACTTTCAGGTATGTGTGTGTCTGATAATGTCTTTTGCGTTTCTATTCTGAACTGTGGATTTATCTCCAGAATAATGCACAAATGAACATCTGCACAGGGTTTGCATTCAATTTCAGACAGTCCATCTCTCTAGAAAAGACTTTTTGGTCCATCTGCAACCATGGGTCCCCAGGGGGATCCCCTGTTCTCTGTGCTTTAAGTGCCCAGAGGTGAAGGACATCGCTGATGGCTGTTTAGAAATCTGCACATGTCTTTTCAAATTAAGTGCCAAGGCAGCTGCTCAGTCCAAGGGAGGTCCTGGCCCCCCTTGCTCTACTTCCTTTTTTCAGAACAGGGACACAAAGTGCTCTATCTTTTTTCTCCTTAATAATGCTCTGATGCATTCCAACACATATCTGTCCACCACTGCATCTCACAGCTGAAATAGGAGAAATAATCCCTCCAGTTCACCCCTCCTGATGCCCTAGAAGACCTTATCTCTTTCTTTCTTTCTTTTTTCTTTCTTTCTCTTTCTTCTTTCTCGTTCTTTTCTTTCTTTCTCTTTCTTTCTTTCTTTCTTTTTTGTGGTACGCAGGCTTCTCACTGTTGTGGCCTCTCCCATTGCGGAGCACAGGCTCCGGACACGCAGGCTCAGCGGGCATGGCTCACGGGCCCAGCCACTCCGCGGCATGTGGGATCTTCCCGGACCGGGGCATGAACCCGTGTCCCCTGCATCAGCAGAAGGACTCTCAACCACTGCGCCACCAGGGAAGCCCTATCTATTTCTTTATTTTGATGTGATTAATAATAGTTGAGAAAGCAGGAGATGAAAATGACCACAGAGTGAAATTGTAAAGCCTGAGTTGCTAACTTCTGGAAGTTGACTTATGTTGCTCCCAAGAAGAGGGTCATTGGAAGTCTTTGGATTCAGCGTGTTTCCACTGAGGATGGGGCTCACTAAGCATTCAATATTCACTTCCTTCCCTGACTTTCTCTGAATTACATTAACCTTTTCTATCATTTACTTACAAAGTACTGAAGGGAAGGTCTTTGATTAGAAAGATTTAGTGTGTGAAAGGGTGTTTTTAAAAAAATTCATAATTACTTTTTTTAGCTATGGAAAAAACTTTTTTTTTTTTTTTTTGCGGTACGCGGGCCTCTCACTGCTGTGGCCTCTCCTGTTGCGGAGCACAGGCTCCGGACGCACAGGCTCAGTGGCCATGGCTCACGGGCCCAGCCGCTCCGCGGCATGTGGGATCTTCCCGGACCGGGGCACGAACCCGTGTCCCTTGCATCGGCAGGAGGTCTCTCAACCACTGCGCCACCAGGGAAGCTCCCTGGAAAAAACTTTTTATTATTCACGTTTCAAAATGTTTCTAGGATATATATTCTGGACTCATATAACATTAATATCCTTTTTATTGTTTAATTAGTTGCTTATTTACTACTACTAAAACCATTATTAATAATGAGCATTTATGAATGCATACAAAGCTCTAGGGTATTTTGTGTTCTCTCATTTAATTTTCAAAACATCCCTGCGGGTCATGTACTATTATTATTTCACTTTGTTGTCTTGTAAAAGGAGATAGAGAAAGGTTAGACAACGCCAAAAGATCATAAAGTAGCAAAGGATGAATTGGAAACTGAATCCATCTCTGTCTCCCCAAATGCCCTGCTGTTAATTGCCACAGACAGTCACATGCGACCAAGAGACTGGGGTAGAGCAGGGTAATTGTTTGCATAAACCTGTATTCCATGTGCTCTTTTCTTTCTTTTATTTTTTTGAGCTGTAAATTGACTTCATTCAGAAAATAAAGTTTTTAAACTGACATTTTGACTGCCCCCGCCACCAATTTTAGGGTTTTTATGGCAATTTTTTCCTCTCTAAATAAAGTAAAAATCAGATACTTTGTGGGGAAAACAAAACATGGATCATCATGAAATGAGCATTAAAATAACATAGGTCCAATGAAAATAGATGAGTATTACTCAAGGTATCCAGTCTTCATTTGTGTTTATTTTCACCATGCCCCCTTTGGTTTATGTTCAAGTTTAGATTTCTTTGTTTTCATGATCAAATTTGAATTAAACATTTTGCTTAGACTGCCCAGTGATTGAGTATAGGGATGTTTGCAGATCAAACAATTATTAGTAGGCTATAGGCTATATGGGAGGAAATCAAAAATGCTCTATAGAGATTCATCTGATGTGATGTTTCTGGTGATTTTTCCACCAGGTTATCTAAGAATCAGTGTATCCTGTAAATAGAAACAATTTGTTATAAACAAATATATAAACTGAATAGATTCAAAAGAGAAAATATAAATCTACATGGAATAAATTGATTCAACAGACTAATAAGCATATCATCAGAGATGCTTCTAAGAATCCTTAACATTCTTCTTTCCTTTAGAACGCCAGTTTTATTAGAAATTAATATGAAAACATGAGGTGAACACTGCTGCCAACAATAGTAAAGCTGGTATGGCTTTCAGTTAAACATCCATGATTTGCTTCATTAAACATATTTCGTTGTACTCTCAGGTTTTTAAATATGTCTCCAAGAACATCTCATAATTTTTAAAAGATATTATAAGCTAATTTGCTTCATAGAAAGCATAATCTCTACGCATATTAAGAATGATGGGGCTTCCCTGGTGGCGCAGTGGTTGAGAGTCCGCCTGCTGATGCAGGGGACCCGGGTTCGTGCCCCGGTGCGGGAAGATCCCACATGCCGCAGGAGCGGCTGGGCTCGTGAGCCATGGCCGCTGGCGTCCGGAGCCTGTGCTCCACAGCGGGAGGGACCACAGCAGTGAGAGCCCCGCGTACCGCAAAAAAAAAAAAAAAAAAAAAAAAAAGAATGATGCTGCACTTTCAGGAACTGTATGTATCGATCAAGAGCTTCCTTAAGACGAGAATCTCCCTGTTCCCAATTCAGCTTCTCATACGCTATTAGGATGATAATTTGAAGTCAGCTTTTGAACATTCACTTTAAATGAAAGTCTCTTAACTGCATAAATAGATTAGCAATCCTTGGGTATCTTATAAGAAGAACTAATTATATGAAACGTGGTAATAAAATGTTAAATGTTTAAAAAGTCCTTTAAACGTTAAAAAGGAAAAATCACACGTGTTCTAGGAAGATGAGAGAGAAAACATTCCAGATATCATACTGTAGGTTATATTTGGATACAATCACACCATTCAGATGAGACTTCCTGAGTGAATTTGCATATTTGTGGAGATTCTACCTAAAAATTGGAACATATATTTTTTAAAATTTTATAACAACTTAATTTTTTGGGTGCATGTATCTTTTTTTAAAAACTTTTTATTTTATATTGGAGTATAGCCAATTAACAATGTTGTGATAGTTTCAGGTGCACAGCAAAGGGACTCAGACATACATATGCATGTATCCATTCTCCCCCAAACTCCCCTACCATCCAGGCTGCCACATAACATTGAGCAGAGGTCCCTGTGCTATACAGTATGTCCTTGTTCATTATCCATTTTAAATATAGCAGTGTGTACATGTCGATCCCCAAATCCCTGACTATCCCTTCCCCCCAACCTTCCCCCCGTAACCATAAATTCCTTCTGTAAGTCTGTGAGCCTGTGTCTGTTTTGTAAATAGGTTCATATGTATCATTTCTTTTTAGATTCCGCATATAAGGGATATCATACAATATTTCTCTTTCTCTGTCTGACTTCACTCAGTGTGACAATCTAGAATGGATAAAGAAAATGTGGTACATATATGCAATGGAATATTACTCAGAATAAAATAATGCCATTTGCAGCAACATGGATGGACCCAGAGATTGTCATACTGAGTGAAGTACGTCAGAACATATATTTTTAATTACACATTATACTTTCTGATCCATTTTACCTACAGTCGTTAAAACCATATACATTTATAGGAGGGAGGTGCACAAATGTTAAAGCCCTGTTCAGGAGACGTGTGTGAGCTGGTCAGAACTGTTACTAACTTATCCCTTCCTCCGTACTGTGAGCTAGGAGCTTTGAAAACAATTGTGTTGTTTATCTTCTCTTCCTAAATCCACAGGAGGTTTGAGAAAACAAAGCAACTAAAGTCTTTAGAGTCACAAAGGTTTTGAAAATCAAATACAGTCAGTTTCAATTGTGATTTAAGCAATTTCAAATGTATCCCCTTCTCCTGCACCTGGTATTGTTTGTTTACCCAACGAATAAGATCATCATCTGTCTCATAGTCAGTAACACCAAATTCACTGAGGCCGGAGCGAGCAAGTGTGTGAAAAGTCATCAGAGGAAAGAATATTATACGATTTTAGCTCCAGGACCATGGTAAGTAAACAGAATTAGATGCTTTCATTTATCTAGCATCTACGTTTTACACCAAAATATCTCTCTGAGTTTTGTAATACAGTATAAATAAATGAGACATTCTCACACCATTCCAAAGCAAAACAGACAGGCAAACAAAGAAACAAAAACCTAAGTCACTCTGAAATGTAGGAAGCATATTTATACCGTTTTTAGGACAAGATGGAGACTATTTTGTGAGTTTAGGCTATTGAATGAGAGCTGCTTAGAAAATTATTCCTCCATTTCAATAAGAATAATTTTTTATTCCTATTTTTAAATCAATGATTTTTTTTTTGCATTTAGACAAAGGCAATTGCTGTAAAAAAAACTCTTTTTAAAAACAACACAACAGCATTATAATTAGTTATTTCTTTTCACTCAAAAAATTCAGTCAATTTAACTGTTTACAGAACAGTTTATATGTTTAATTTCAGTCATTTAAATATAATTTAAAAAGTGACGTAAAAAGAACATTGAAATAGTCCTGCTTGGGAAGAAACGAATGGCAATTTTAGCTCTAACAACAAATCCCCAAGAAATCAGTATTCACACGGTGTTATTTTTTGAGCTATATAATAGTTATTAGATTTTTGTTTTCCTATTGTTTACATGTACAGGTTTCCAAAGTAGTTTTCCACATTGCAAATATCTAGGTAATATAATTCATTATTTACCATGGGTTTTTAGAGAGCAATAGATTTTATTCCTAGATGTCCCTAAGGACGATTCTGATATGCTCTGAGCTCATTTGTTAAAAATATGGCAGGGAACTGGCAGGTAAAATCTTAAAATCGTTATGGCAATGCCTGTCCTCCATCTTTCAAGGTCCCTATTTCCCAAATGAAGCAAATACCAAGAGTGACATGAACCATGAACGTGGCTTTCCAATTGCTGGACTTAGTATTTGTGAAGTGAAGAAGACTGATTTACATTGTTTGAGCAGTCCTTTCTTATTTTCACCATGATAAACTCTTGAAAAGTGGGGTAGGTATTTTGTAGCACCATCCAACCAAGTTTGAGTGAATGGCTTCCTTCAGCATATTTACTGCGGGAAGCAGACACATCCACTTTGCAGAGTGCTTTCAGAACACCTCCTGCTCTGCTCTGTATAAGGATTAGGAAGCCCAGGTTCTAGTTACGGTGCTGTGTGATTGTGGTCAGAACAGTCTCCATGTGCTTTAGCTTCTCATTAGTAAAAGCAGCGGAAAGGAAGACAGCTCTAGGCCACTAGTTCATTTTGAGACTTTTAACTGGAAAGGTTTGAAAATCAGAAACTTCTTTTTTATCTTATTCACAACTTTGTGATGACTTGAATAGGATAAAGAAAACCATGAAGGATTGATGTCAAAGAGGTATGCGGTAGGCTTCTCCTTTGCTTTGATGTTGTTGGTTGCTGGTAAGGGAAGCAAAAGCATCTCAGGGTTTGTAACCACCAATGGATCGATATCAGCTGCTTGATTCCTCTCTCACTGTCTCTGTGAGTTGCCGCCCAGATTAGAATCTGATGCAAAAATTAGTCATGGTGTGACATTCAGAGGCAAATATAGATGTTAGAAGATATAAATACACTGAGCACTGACAGAGGAATATATACATAACATTGTATTTCCTTTATACATTCAAATTAATTAATTGATAGTAGTTGGAATACATGAAAAAAGAAGGATTTAGGCCTGGGGTGTCAATGTATATCATTTTACAAGAAGTCCCTGAATTCAAGATAAACCCTTTATGTAATTATTTACATATTTTAGCAATCAAACTGAACGAAAGTCTTGGTAATTTCCAAATGGCATTTTTTAGTCTAAACTCTACCTACGACTATTATGTCTAAATCTTGAAGTATGGGGAGGGAGAAGATGCAAGCCTATTTTACTTGCAGACAGAGTTGAGGACAGAAAGTCCAAGGTGACTCTAAAGGCAGGAGTGAGAGGAAGATGAATGTGTTTGAACACATTCACTGTAAGAGAGGGGAAAAATGGGAAGGAGAAAAAAGGCAGGAGAGACAAGAGGGTGAGAAGTAATGCATCTTAGTAAATTAGCAAAAGCGCTAAAGGCAAAGTCATCTTGAGCCATGACCTACTCGCAAGAACCTATTATTTAAGTTTTTCCTTCTACTCTAAAGTGAATTTTCCTGCAGGGTCAATTTATTATGTATTTTATCTTCTCAGTTTTTAATCTAGTTATTCTAATTGTGATGATGCTTTATGTCTCTCCCTACCTCTCCAATAAATATTCAGAGATAAAGGTACTACATTCTTAACCAAATGTTCCGTTATTTCCTTGATTAATCTAAGTACAAATTTAGAACATATATTATGGTTGTCAATTTTACATTATGTAAAAATAAAAATGTGTCAAATGCAGTAGGCACAGCAATAAATGTTTGAGTGATTTGATGAATAAAAAAAATCTGCCTGACGTCAGTAAATATAGAAAAATTAACAGTGAGAATCTTCATATTAACTGTTCACATTTTACTGTGACTTTGTGTAAACATCTTACTAAGAAATGATGAAACACAGTATCAGCATTTATCACCTGTCCATAATTCATTAGTCTAACTCAGAGTCTGGCAAACAGCCTGTTGGCTAAATCTATCCTACTGTCTGTTTTTATAAAGTTTTATTGGAATACAGCCATGCTTATTCATGGGGCCTTTCGCACTACTACAGCAGAATAAGGTGGCTGAGACCACTTTTATGGCCAGCAAAGCCTAAAAGATTTAGAGACATATCTCTAAGATGCTATGAGTTTGGTTCCAGACCATGGCAATGAAGTGAATATTGCAATAAAGCGAGTCACACAAATTTTTTGGTTCCAGAGAGCATATAAAAGTTATGTTTATACTATATTGTACTCTATAAAATGTGCAGTGCATTATGTCTAAAAAGACCAATGTTCATACCTTATGTCTAAAAAATACTTTTTTTGCTAAAAAAGTGTTAACCATCATCAGAGCCTTCAGTGAATCATAGTAGTGACATCAAAGATCACTGATCACAGGTCACCATAACAAATATGACAATAAAAAACTTTGACATATTGTAAGAATTACCAAAATGTGACACAGAGACATGAAGTGAGCAAATACTGTTGGAAAAATGGAGCCCCCAGACTTTCTTGATGCAGGGGTGCCACGAACCTACAATTTGAAAACATGGAAAATCTGGGAAGCACAATAAAATGAAGCACAATAGGGGCTTCCCTGGTGGCGCAGTGGTTGCGAGTCCGCCTGCCGATGCAGGCGACATGGGTTCGTGCCCCGGTCCGGGAAGATCCCACATGCCGCGGAGCAGCTGGGCCCGTGAGCCATGGCCGCTGAGCCTGCGCGTCCGGAGCCTGTGCTCCACAACGGGAGAGGCCACAACAGTGAGAGGCCCGCGTACGGCAAAAAAAAAAAAAAAAAAGAAGAAGAAGCACAATAAAATAAGGTATGCCTGTACTGTCTGATCCTTTACAGAAAAGGTTTGTTGACCTCTGACAGCTACTATGCACAGGAGGGTTCTCTTTGTCCTGACTGTGGCTCTAACTGATTCAGGCCAGAAAATATGCCAAGGGGTTTGGCAGTGGCATTTTTACCACATAACAGCAACATTATTGATAGCTTACTGTGAGCCGGAATGGTCTAAGCAGTGTACATAAATAATAACACTTAATCCTTGTAATAATGAGATAAATATTATCACTATGACCATTTTAGAGGTGAGGCAAGCAGAGAAATTTTGTGACTCACTGTCAGTGTGTTGAAGCCAGGAATGGACCCTGAGTAATTTGATGCTGAACTTAAAAAAAAAAAATAAGAGAGATTTGAGTAAAAAAGTTATTTTGGGGACTTCCCTGGTGGTGCAGTGGATAAGACTCCGCCCTCCCAAGGCAGGAGGCCCGGGTTCGATCCTTGGTCAGGGAACTAGATCCCACATGCATGCCACAACTAAGAGTTCATATGCCACAACTAAGGAGCCTTCCTGCCACAACTAAGACCTGGTGTAACCAAATAAATAAATAAATATTTTTTAAAAAGTTATTTTGTATCCTCATGTTTTTCCTATTTTGCTGTCTTACAACACTTGCAGCTGGGACTAGACAACACAGAAAACACAGTCAAGAGTCTTTTTGAGAAAGGATTATGGGAGGGCAAAGACTAGGCTGCTGTGACAGAGATGACCCAGAGAAAAGTGAAGTTCATTCCCTCACTTCTAACAGTCCCAAGGTGAGTGGTGCGGGTTGATTGATGGCTCTTTTCCACACTACCCTTCAGAGAATCAGAACTACTCCCATCCATGGCTCTACCATGTTCTAGGGGGCTGATGTGTCTGCATGGCAGAAGTTGAGTGACAGTCATGCCCCTTCTGTCTGCAGATGTTGAAGAGTGTATAAGAGCACACATCTGCTGTCCCAGAACCCATACCTAGTTGTGGTACATGTGACTTCAGCTCACAGACACTCAGGAGAATTTAGTCATCTGGTATCCTCCTGCCTGCAAAGAAGACTGGAATATTTAGGCTCCAGCTGAGCAGCCATGTGACCAGCCATGTCCTTATTTCTGTGGGAGAGAGATGGATTTGGGGTTGACAAATGGCAATTTTCTTAAGAGCAAAAGAGTAAAAATTTTATCTTTTTAAGGTTTTTCAGTGGCATAACTGGTCCATCTGACTTTTGGTTCAGTTGTTCTTGAGCAGGAAAACTTTCATGATAGTTTATGAGGGGGAGAAAAAGCAAATGGACTGTTGAGTTTTAATTGAAAGAGGATCAGAGTGTGGGCCTTTCCTTGGGTCATCTCCAGAGAACATCCTTGGGTTATCCATCCGCTGTTCTACTTTGATTTTCAAAGCTCTATTATTATTACCTTTTTCCATCTCTCTGTGATCTCGATTTTTTTCAAAATGCTTAATCTTATTAGACTACAGTAACGTGAAGTACACAAATATGTATTTTTAGCAAGTGTATATCAATATATCTATAGTCTTCATATCTAACTCGTTTACTAAAATTATATTAAGTGATATTTATAGTTTATATTTCTATGTGTCAGGAAGTTTTAAGATACTGATGGTGACTTTTCTTCTTATTTTCAATCTAATTCTTATTGTTCTACTGTATTTTAATTCTTACCGTGCATCAGCAAAACAGATTATTAGAACTGAGTATCTGGGAGCTGGAAAAGTGTGAAAAAGCTTCATAGAGATCAAAACAGAAGTGAGTTGAGTCTTGAAGGGAAAATAAAACTAACAACTAAATATATGTGCAATATACACACATATGCACACATTTTCTAAGGGAAATTAAAAAGCTCTATAGTAATGAATATTACAGAGTACCAGTGACTTTGTATCTGAATTTCATTTTCCTCTGATTAAAGTGACAGTTTCCTTTGCCTAAGTAAGCTTAACCTGAAACTGTCTACAAGAAATCATATAACTATAGATCTCTCCTCCAAAACAGTGGAAGCTGCTTGATTATCTTGCTTTTCCAGGCATTGCATCTCTCCCATTTACCTCTGCAGGCTCTTGGAGAAGTCAATGAAAATAAATGTGTGAGTTGATACTTTCTTTTCTTCCTTTGATGTATACAGTGAGATACTCACAATGTAGCAACACTTATACTTTTAAAAGAGAGAATCCTGGTGGGAAATAAACCCTGAGGTATGCATCCCTGTAAAGCAAACTGTGCTTTAGTTTGTTTCTTTGTTTTCTTTTTTAACATCTTTATTGGGGTATAATTGCTTTACAATGGTGTGTTAGTTTCTGCTTTATAACAAAGTGAATCAGCTATACATATGTTCCCAAATCTCTTCCCTCTTGCGTCTCCTGTTTTCTAACTGTTGAGAGGCATTTGAAAATACGTGGAGTGCTTTAGATTTCTATGCCTGGTAATTATTTCCCGGGTCAGGGTCAGATATGACAAAGTCCTGCAACAGAGAAAGAGGCTCACCGGTGCACATCAAAAGACTGGCTTGCCCAGGATGCCGGAAGCACTGGTGTGGACGCTTGAGTAGAGTTAAGCTCTCCGGCCCAGGATGCCTCATTGGTCGGGTGGGAAAGTGCCGGGTATGGAAGTCAAGGAACTACCTTAAGGATTCAGTGAAATGATCCATGTAGAGTGCTTCGTGTTTGGCTCAGAATAAGCAGTGCATACTCTTAACCCTTGGAGTAAATTTCTAACATATTTTTGTAAAGCAGCAACGATCATACTTACTTCATAGGTTCCTTCTAAGGCTTTAAAGATTATTATTGCTATAAAGTATCTCACCCTTGGTAGGTTGCAGATATTCTTATTCTCACCGGTCTCCACAGTTTTAATATTTTAGTTCTATATTTTTTAAAGTGCCTTCGATTTCTGAAAACAAAGTACACATTTATGGTTTTGCATTTCTGACTTCTGGTTAATACTGCATTAGTGTGTTCTCCTCATCACCTGCTGGAATTTCTTCAACCCATCAGAATCTTCTTTGTAGTTCTCCTCCTAGTAGTTCTCCTCCTTTGTAGTTCTCATCTCCTAGTAATGCTCAGTCCCTGTATTCTGGGTTGGGAGCTGTGATATTACTTACTAAATCATCCTCTCTGTTCCCCAGTTATTCTCCTTAAAAATATCCTTTAGGGTTTTTTTTCCCCCCTTTTAATCTGTCCTCTTACCTTCTCTCTTTAGATAACATGTCATATTATGTCTTGGGAAACTTTCCTTTTACTGACTCAAAATTTGTGATTTTACTTTTTTAAAGATTTTGTATTTCACCCTCTCTCAAAAATCCATTTTAACTCAGATTTCTAACTCCCAAATTCACAATTGCTTAATTTTCAAAGGCTTTCTTGTGACATCTTAATAGAAAGAAGATAAGACGGAAGAGGTAACATTCAAAATGTATTATTTGGATTCTCAAGATTAGACCCATTATTCTAGAATTTCCTGAAATATGCATAGAAGTTCTTTGGAGAACCTATTCCTTTATGATTTTGTGAAACAGTTTTCATTGCTTTTTGGTATCTGTTGATCTAGAAATTACTCAAATATAGTGTGGACTTTTACATTTATGATAATATACAATTCAACTGAATATTTGAATAAATACATCACACACAATTTACTCAGAATTTTAAAAATTTACTATGCCTCAATGGCAATTACAGCCAAGGTCCTTCCTCAATTACAATTGACTGTGATATTTTTCAAGAAAATAATTTTGCAGTTTTACATACAATGATGTATAGTATCTGTACGCAGTACTGGTTTTAAGTGTGATTATTTAAACTATTTTTAATATCATTACTTTCTAAGTATTCCAAGTGTTTTAGTACATATATCAAAATATTTGAATTATTTTTTGATATTTAAGTATGTTTCTTTCTCATTCTGCTTGATTAAATATTCTTACATTCCAACCAATGCCAAAACTTAGCCCAGTTTTTCTTCTCTTTATTTTAACTACTTTTCTGAAAATGGTAATAATAATAATAATATAAACCACAAATGTTGAATTCAGTATTAAAACTAATGCATATAAGTTGCATAGCATAGTGACTTGTATAAACCAGGCAATCTGTAACGATTTTGATGTAGAAAGTATAATCAATTCTATCAGTTTTATTCATGAGGGTTACAGAGTCATGACTCAAGCACCTCCCAAAGGCCTCACTTCCTAAATACCATCATGTGGGGCATTAGGATTTCAACATATGAGTTTGGGGAGGATGCAAACACTCAGACCATAGCAGATTCCTTACTCTGTTGTTGGAAATATAAAGTCTAAGTTGCACTAATCTACTAAAAAACACCTAAATCGATGACTTTCTAAATTTTTAACACTTTATAGGTTTTGAAATCTGCTTCCTTCACATTTGTAGTTTCATCATTTTGAAAGTGTACAGTTAGTATCTGAACTCTTTATTTTGCTTTATATTTTTTTCTTAGAAAATAGCAGAGAACCATCTGAACGAAACATAAAATTAATAGTAAACTGTTACAAAAATTCAAATGGAGAAAAATGTCAGCTACGTAGGCCTCAAGAATAGTCGGAAATTTAAAAAATATCTATTTATTCTTTTTGGCCAGGGGAAGCAGTAATGGTAACAGAACATCTATATGGTTAATGATAAAACACATAAATAGAAACTAGAATCACCTTGTAGTATTCAAATCCCTGCTATACCCACCACTTATATTGTTTTTGGCTTTTGTTTCTTCAACTATAAAATACTGGCTACAATATTATTTCCCTCATAAATTCTTGTGCAAATTAAATAAATTAATATAAACAAGGTGCTTAAAATAGTATCTAGCACATAATAAGCACTCAGCAATGTTACATATTATCCATGATATTGAAAATAAAATATAATAAAAAATTTGATAATGATATTTGGACATTTTTCGAAAAATGAAAATCAACCATGATCTGCCATCAATGTTTAAAGTGACAGAAATAAAATAATGATATTATTGGAATTATTTTGCTTTTCTAACACTTAACAGTGATTTTCTGTCTTTCATTCCTTGCTTGGACAAGAAAATCAGTTAATTTTTCAGCTTAGCCGTTTCCTTCTCTCCTTAAATAAATATATTCGATGAAATTAAGTTATGAAAAAGCAAGTAAAATTCCAACTGAGACTGGTATTGAACTTAATTCTCTAAACAAACAAACAAAAAAACCACAAAGAAATACATAAGGGTAATAACTTTCTAAGTAAATACTGAAACTTTCTGCTCTGGTTAAAATATAATTATATTCAGGAAGTAAAAATTATACTGCCTTTCAATACACAGTATTTTTTCTTTAAACATCTTTATTGGAGTATAATTGCTTTAAAATGGTGTGTTAGTTTCTGTTCTCTAACACAGTGAATCAGCAATACATATACATATATCCCCATATCTCCTCCCTCTTGTCTCCCCCTCTCACTCTCCCTATCCCACCCCTCTAGGTGGTCACAAAGCACGAAGCTGATCTCCCTGTGCTATGTGGCTGCTTCCCACTAGCTATCGATTTTACATTTCAATACACAGTATTTTGATAGTATTATTTTATCTCCAAAACATGTAAGTGCACTGTCCAACTCTCCAGAACGAAAAAGAGAAATACATACTGAGAGCAGAAATATTGGTATAAAAGTTCAAACTGGTAGACCATTTATTCAGTACTGAAAGCAAGTGAGTTGTAATAGCCTCCAGTCTTGTCAGTGTGAGCACTAAAGGAAAATGCAGCGGAACCAGAGGAAATGAGGTCATGCAAGAGGGCAAAGGACAAAGATTAACAGTCACTGTTGCTGGGTAACAACAGGAGGGATTCGCAAAGACACTTACAATTCCATCAGTCTGGTCTTGTTTTCTTTCATCATGTACTCATTCTGGATAAACACAGTGCTCATTCTGAGAGAACATGAAAAACAAAAGAATACAAATGAATATATTGTGTCCATTATATAAAACATTTTATAATTCACCAAAGCAACAGTTGTTCCTTCTTTGTGAAAGTACTGAAAATATACTAAACTATTAATAAAAATCATTTTTCTTTAGCTTAAGTTCTGTTTTTTATCTAGAATATACAGAATCAAGAGTGAAAGATTTAACATGATAAACCACGTCATTTGAATGCAACTCCAGTTTATTACTGCACACTATGAAAAAATAACAAAGCTTAATGCTAAAATATAGATACTCCAGTGAAATAAAAGAAAAATGCATTTTATATGTATGAAAAACAATATTTACCTAATCAAATCCTGGAATGGAATAGGTGCAAAAACAGTAAAAATAGGCACTGAAGAGAATGAGTTTTGAATACAGAAAGTATACTGAATATAGAAATATTCAGCATATATACAGATTTTCTTGAACGATTAGCATATAAAGCTGTATGCTTATATGTATGTGAACTGTATCACTGATTTACAGTTTTTGATAATGACCAGGAAAAAAAAATCACATTTCCCCACATTTCCTGAATTCTTCTCACGTCTTTCTACTCCATCGTTTACACGTTTTAGATAATACAAGCCACATGGCATTGTTTTTAAATGAGAGAAATAAAAAGGGAATAGTAAAAACTTAATCTCACGAAGTATCTCTAAAACACACTTTAGCAGTTTTCTGACAATGTGAAGAGAAATTCTGCCTCATACGAAGCGTGTATCACGATTACCCACTAATTTAATGCTAAATTAATTTAGTAGCTATGTTTTCAGATCAGAGCAACTTTGCACAGTATCATGTAGGTATTACATTTTCCTTCTAAGCGTCACTCAATGAGTTCTTTTAATAATGAAATATTATTTTAAAGGTAAACAATGGGTACAAATATCATTTGTAAAAACAAATAAGGCAATTAAAAATAATGGTTCCTAACAGACGGAAGTATTAGTAGAGTGCAGTTGGTCACAAGAGAAGAGGGAAGAAGCTGTTGGTGCTCAAAGGAAGGTAAATGTGAGCAACAGTGAGCTAGTACAGGAAGGAGTGCAAGTAAAGTCTTGCCATGTGTCCTCGTCTGAGCACAGAGGGATGTGAACTTTGGTCTCTCCTGGGCACTAGAGGCTCAGAGAGTGGATGGCTGTGAATTTTCATCTGAAGCCAGACACGAAGCCACAGAACGATGACAAAAGAAAGTCAAAGTGACTATTGCCTCGAATTCATTGTGCTTGCAATTACGCAACTCTTGAAAACATGAGACTGCTTGATATTTTTAAAAACTCTGTATTTTACAATGCTTTCCCCCCCCAATTTTTATCATGGCTATTTTAAACACACAGAAAAATAGAATGATAAAATGAATGCCCCTGTTAACTCTATTTGATAATTGTTAACGTTTTACCATATTTGCTTCATCCTTTCTGGCTTGATTTCATCTAGAATCGGAACAGCCTTATTTGTCAGTTTTTCCTTCTCTGTGTATTTAATAAATGGTAATTGCTCACTTATCACACAATTATTGACTAATATCTTTATCATGCAAGTTTTATGATTCAAGGAGCTGTAAGTATTACTTTAAAAGCTTCGGGATTTTTAGAGAGATTTTCCAACAAAAGTGTTAGTATAACATAATTGCAATCTCCATCTGAAGTAGTATTGGCCTCTCTTTGAATGTTTTATGAACTGCAGCTTTTTATTTTCTTCTCTGAAAATGTTCATTCATAGAGAAAATTAAGCATGCCTTCCATGATTGGATCTTTCATGGATTGCCATATCTCAACACACTATCATTTGCTCATTTATCTCAACTGTATGCCCTTAGCTAGGCCTGTTAGACACCTTTAATTTTTTCACAAGCTTTTCCTCTTTCTTAGAAAGATATTATTCAAATAGTCTCCTATCAATAGACATTTGTGTTGTTTTCATTATTTTTCTATTACAGATAGGGCTACAATTATTAATCTTGCTCATATGTAATTTTATTCTCATGAAGGTATATCCTTGGAATTGATTTCCAGAAATGCACTGACTGGGTCCAAAGCTAAATGTACTATAATTTGTAAGATATTGACAAAATTCCCTCCCTGCAGTTGTACCGTTTGCCTGTTTCCTCAACACTTGCCAACAGAAAGAGAAATGTTATCTAAAATTAATGAAAGTTTTAATTTGCATTTACCTTTTCATGAGGGGACGGTGGCAAGAGCCTTGGTCCAAAGATGTCAATAATACCATGGTACTGGGAGGTGAAATGACTACTCACAAATTCTCTACACAATAGACCAACAATAGAATGCTCTCCAAGAGCATCCTCTGGCATCAGAAGAGCTGTGTGTTTTACTATCATTATATTTAGAATTTATACTTATTGTTTATTAAGTGATTTATGAATTTTGTTATATGTTATTTAATATTATATAAATAAGATAGATTTTCAAATCATTTAGCAGCTTTTTCGTTAAGGTGGTTTTGAGTTGACAGCCATATAACAGGTACTCTTCAGTATTCCCTCATGGATCTTTTCATTTTCAGAGTGATTCACCAAATAAAGTTTTATATAACCTCACCTTCCATCTGAAAGCACTGTTAGCCCATCTTTGAATGCTTTATTGCCAGACTTCTTGCTTTGCATCCTAAAGTTTCTCATGCATGAAAAAATCAAGCATGTTCTTTATGCTCAAGTCACTCATCTTTCACATATTTCAATTGACTATCATTTGCCCCAATTTTTATTTATAATATAAGCACTTTTCTAGGCTGTGAGACTCACATTTTCTTCACAAGTTTTTTCTCTTTCATAGATGATTTTCACTGCATATTGTGGGAAAATGATGGTGATTATGCATAATATTTTAAAGAATGCAATCCAATTCAGAGTACAGCCGATTATCTATTTAGATGATGAATTTTTAGGAAAACTGGTGTTGTCATTATAACAAATAATAACTTCATGTAAATTCAACTAGCAAAGGATATCTTTATTATCTCAATAATATCGACTAAAATTTCATTATTTTAAATTAAGTTTTTAACATCTTATTTGATTTTAAAATTGTCTAGAATATATTCGTTGCATGATAAATTACCCCACAACTTAGCAGCTTAAAAATTCGTTTTATTTTACTCATGCTTTTGTGTACTAGGTATTTGAAGGTCCTAGCTGAGCACATTTCAGGTGTCTCATATAGCTGTAATCAGATGTCGTCTCGGACAGCAGTGATCTGAAGGTTTGGCTCAGCTAGATATTCCAGAATGGGTCATTGCAATGCTGGCAATCGACGCTAGCTGTCTGCTGGAAGCTCAGCTGGGCTGTTGACCGGATCACCTGCACATGGCTTATTAACCATGGCAGTAGGGGGAGATACTGTTTCAACCATCTTTGGAAAGGACCATCTGCCACGTTAAGCTCCTATTAGTATGTATTTAATATTATCACATTAAACCAACACATTAGAAAGACAAAGACATGTGTATATATATATATATATATATATATATATATATATATATATATATATATACGTATCTTGATTTACACCTTCCTTAGGGCTGAGGAACATGGGTACACTGCTTTGCTGCATCTCCTGACTGCTGCAGTGATTAGTCAGTTCATTTCTAACTTGATCATGATTTTTTCCCATGTAACTGATGACTTGAACTACTGTTGTATCTTTCTATCCCTTCCTGAAGTTTGAACCTAACAGGCAAATACATGTAACTGTCAACATAAATGCAAATGATTAGTTTTCCTATAAAATAATGGCATAGCTATCAATATTGCAAAGCATAGAAAGGATTTATACTTAATTCAGATGAGTCATTGCATCTAGAGGAGTTTTGGGATAAGAGTGGATGGGGCAAAAAGTTATCCAGTCTCTTCTGTAATGTATATTGTTTTTGGAAATTCTGGGTTATGAGAACACATTTTAGTTTAGCTACTCTCTCTCTTTGTATGTACTTTCAAAAATTTTCAATATAACATGGAATATTTACAGTTATAATAGTAATAACTGTGTATAATACTTTTTTCTTTAACACATACAATTTCACTTTTTAAATACAAGGTATAATTTAAATTATATATTACCTTATTTTCATTTTGCTTGCTTTTTAAATAAATATGTTATGTATTTTGTTTTAAATTACTATTTCCATGTATTAGAAATATAATTACCAAATATTTCAATAAAATAATTGGTATTATATTTTAAATTTAATCCTGTACAAATATTATACATATATTTTGCAGGTGATTTCTATCAAAAGAACTGCAAGTAGAATGATATTATTTTTCCACTTTTATCATTTCAACCTTAGCAGTCGTGGCTCCTTGAGTTTGAGTACATTTCTTCCCTCTAATCTGCAAAACTTCCAGAATCAGAAAAGAGTCAGACTAATGACAATAATGAGACTCATGTCTGGAAAGCACTGATAATGCTCCATGTGCATTAATGACATCCATGTAACTGAACACTGTGAGACTTAAATGGATCTTGGAACCATAAAACTGTAGCAAGCAATTTCCCATTTTTCTGCCGTGTGGAATGGTGCTTCTTAGCAGTGTTTACCTCCTATGAGCTTCTGAATTCAATATGCATGGAAAAGCAGATCATATTTAATAGGGTCACTTTATTAGTTTAAGAGCTAAAATGTTATCCTAACTGAATACTGATTTGTTCTCAAATATATAAATATAAATAACTTCCTCTAGAGGGGTTATTTTGATCAATATTGAGTCTGACATGGGCTCTTTTCATAGAGGTAATGGAATAATGGTGAAAGGTGCTATAAGCCCAGAATTTTAACTGAGTTAATGGTAGCTAGTTCTCCAGAACCCAGAGGAAAACAGAAAATGACCTAGAAAGGCAGGGCAAAGTAAAGTTTAATTCCACAAATGGTAGTAATTTAGTAAATAGTTTGTAGCATTATTTAGGATGTGTCCAAATACATTTTAGCTTTTAAACATGAATGTCCAACAGATTTTTTACATTCTTTGTATACCTTTCCAAATGAGTTATTTTGGTAATACCATCTCCTCATCTATAACCCACTGCATATTTTAGACCAAGTATTAAGAGTAATTCTTAATTAGAGAAAAGGGCTGGTGCTGACATTGCACTGTCCAGGTCCTCCATCATCTAATAATAACAGTGGGCATTTATAGAGTGCTTATTAGGTGCCATATTTGATCCACAGTTCAACGCATTTTATATACATTCTTATCCACCCAAATATTAAAACAGATTAGGCAATTGTAATATTTGGCAAGGTACACAGCTGTGATTTTTGCCATGCAAATTCAAACTGAAATCCAAGTCTGAACTATTGCTTCACACTATCCCTCTAGTTTCTTTATTAATTCCCAAGTCCCAGAATTATATTTCCCACAACTAGACAATTAACCGTCTGCCCTTCTCTTTCTACTTGAATTTCTGAAGAGTCTACCCCTGCCATTATCTTCAAATTTCACCCAAAGTCTTTGGACCCCTTATCTTCAGTTCTAGTGCAGGTCTTTCACCCTTGGTCTGCTTATAGTCATGCATCCAAATCGTACCATCACTTGGCTAACTGGCCATTGTCTCAAAGTGAACACACTTCAGATCAAATACGTTTTCTAATTTCTGCAGTACTATTTTTCCTATTCATTAATATTTTTTAATCAACACCACACAGTTTCAAAAAATCTCTGTATTATTTCTAAATAGCTTAAGGTAGAGAGAGACTTGGCGAATAATCCTGGGTTTAATGCATGACTCTAGCCATGACTGGGTTTATAATATCTACCAGGCAAAGTTCATGCTCTCATGGAGCTTAGTATACTATAATTGGAGAAATAGATTTGAAACATGTATATATACAAATATCTGTAAAATTAAAACATAATACTTGCTATAGATGAAAATTTCACAATTCTGTTATATAGCACAACCAGCGGACTTTAAAATGAAAATAGTGCAACAAGGGAAGATATTAACAGGATTTAATATTTAGTATGGGGAGGTATCATATAACATATCTCAAGGCAGTAACATCTAAACTGCGACTTGAGTGAGGACTACAAATTCAGTGAATTCAGTAGGCGGTCAGTGTGTGTTTGCGTGTGTGTGTCTTTAGTTGGATAAGTTGAAAAGAGAGCTGAAAAATGACTCCCTGGTGTTTTCCTTGCACAATTCATTCATGAATGATGGTGCCTTTCACTCAGCACTGGAGAGGATACAATTTTAGAGTAAAATTGTAATATGAGGCAACAATCATTTTTTCCTAAAATGATATTTGTTTTCACATATATTCTACTGTTAAAATTCTTCTCCAGGCTATCATCTTGTGTCTAGATGACTTAACATAGCCAGCTCCCTTTTAATTTTAAGTTTTCCTCATCTACCACTTCCATATCCCTAAACATACAATTTGATATGATTTGACCTACAGAACCTATACAGATTCCTATTATTTTAGGGAAAGAATATATGTTTTCTTTCAATGTCCTTGAACAATTAATCTTGAATGAACTGTGTCCTCAGGATCTTAGATCTTCTCTAAGCCACATGGCTGAAATAACACTGATATTTTTACTTCTTAATATATACTAAACTTATCCCTTTGCACCAGGAACTGACCCAGGCTTTTAATGTTGTGGAACGGCTCTCTTTCTTCTGTTCACTTGCCTCTTCTTTCCTTAGGGAAGACATATTCATCCCTCAGGTTTCAGGTTATATATCTTTGAGGCATTTTGATTCATTCTGCCCAATTATACTCCCTTATACTCAATTATATTATATATATATATATATATATATATATACTCAATTATATTATATATATATATACTCAATTATACTCCCTTATCATACCTTGAGTTTTCTTTGATAGCAATCATTACTATAGTTTATAATTATGCATTTATTTGTATATTTATGTTTAAAGTCTATTTTTTCCAACTAGAATATAACTGAGCACCATGAGAAAAGAATCTCTGTCTATCTGTTGTGTTACCAGTGTCCAGCACATACCAGGGACTCAATAATAGTGGAAGAAACTTGAGATAGGCATATTTTGTGTTCCCTTCATGCATAATATATGCTTCTTCATATTTCTGTGGGTTTGATTATATGAATTTTTTTGTCAGAAATATCCTCTCTTGTCCTTTTGCCCATTCTCCTATCCATGCTTTAAAATTCAAACCAAGATTAGAGGCTTCATAATATCTAACACAGATGTCTCAAGCATAGTTTCTTTCTACCAATTTCTATGGCGCTTGCAGTCCATGTCATATAATTAAATAATTATCCATATGTTGTCCTCCAATTGTTTCCTTGCCAAAACTATGAACACGTGGTTGATGTCCTATGTATTCTACATACTTTTGCACGTCTCTCAATACCTGCAGAACTACTTTGGATAAATGGTGCTTTATAATAATCTTTATTTTAATTAAAAAATAAATTACTTTACTTGCCTTGATGTTTAAGTTATGAATAAGAACTGAGCAAGCCCAATGATTGTATCAATTCAATACTCTAAGAGAAAATTTACATACTCAACAGAGTGAGGGAAGTGTAATGAGGGACAAATTACAAATGAAATCAACAAGGGTGATGAAATATACCCACGACCAGCCTGAGGGGTAAGGAGAAGAAACAGTTGCCAACATCCGGAGTGAGAGCTTTAGCTCTTGCTTCAGTAGTGGGAGAGGAGTGGGAGCTATCATCTCCAGGAGAGTAATGGAGCCATTGTCAACCCTTAGCCCAGCAAGCAATACACCAACAGAGTGAAGACACCATTCTCACTCCCCTTTCCCCCCAGTTTCCAGATAGTCTTTCTCATTGGCTGAACTCAACTGAGTAAAATGTCCATCATGGTCAACCACCCAGGGAATGGAGCAAAGTGGAGATGATCTGAAGGCACAGGGAAGATATCCAGGACATGGACAGCTAAGTTTGGTACCAGTCTACTTGCTATAACACAGAGTCCCCAATATACATTGTCTCAAGCAAGACAGAACTTTGTTTCTCTCCTGTATAACTCTCCGAAAGTAAATGGGCCAGCACTGGTAGTGCCCCTTTACCTTTCTAATCACAAAACTTCTACCTCTGGGTCCAAAGTGATTGCTCCAGGTCCTGCCACCACTCTTTATCCCAAGCAGTGGGAATGAGAAAAGGGCAAGGAAGCACATTGCCTTGAAGAGCTCAATGTGAAGGAGGCACCTATCACTTCTTACATTCCATTGTCCCATACAAAGTCATCTGCTGCAAGTACAGCCCAGCTAAGTCCTGGGGATTTTACCATTTACAGAAGAAGAAAAAACTAATGCTGGTGGGAAACTATCTGGGGTGATCCAGGCAGAAGAAATGTCGTGTACAAAGGCACTAAGACAGAAAGAAGCTTGTTGGAACGCATTTATGTGTGAAGAGAATAATGATTCACAGCATCTGTAAATAGGCATACACATAATCCTTTACTGAAGTTTACACATCCTCTCATATATTGTGCACAATAGGTTTCCTAAAGTGCCTTGTTTTGAACAATTTTGGTACATGGCTGATAAAATGTGTGTACTAAACATATATATTGAGTTTATTGCTGCAATCAAATAAAACCCAGAGCAAATTTAATGGATATTTTTCTAATGACATGCATAATTGTCTTTGTGCTACATGCTAATAATGTAGATATAAGTGAAATGCCATTTCCAAATAATACTAATTACAGTCATTTAGGTGGAAAATCAAATCTCATATTAAATTCTCTCATGTCTCTAATAGCCATTTTCACTAAGAGTCTTTAATTCTCCTCAACATCCTTGTGAGGCAAAGCAGACACTGACACCAACAGTGGGATTTTACTTTTGAGAGGTAGGTTTATTTAACATTTTACTGAGTTTCTGCATGTTCATTTCATATTAATGTTCTCCAGAACCTGTCGTATGTCTAAAGGATCATTATATCGTCCTGCCCTCTTATCAGAGTGAAGAGTAAATTTATAGTGGAGAAAGGGTGCAGATTTAGAAAGAGGCAATAAATGGGTAGAACTTCAGTCCTCAAATCCTGCTCTCTTACATTTCACCCTCCTTCATTCTTCATACTTAGCGGATGTCTGCCTCAGGCCCAGGATAATCGCAGGACCCTTTCTTAAAACTGTCTGCACTGAAAAAAAAAAAAAAAAAAAAAAAAAAAAAAAAAAAAGTCTGCACTGCTTGCTCTTGGCTTGAAGTGTCAAATGATTGACTAAATCACTCCCTAATTAGAGATAAAATACACACTATGCAAATTTCTCAAAGTTAATAAATTATAAAATAGCTTCATTTACTATGTAATTGACAAAACCAGATGCCTCTTGCCAAGGGAAGAGCATTAGGAAGCAGTAAATCACTGTGCTTGAAGGGAGGGGGATTTTGCCTTTGAGGAATAAAGGGCACAAGAGGAGACCTAAATAAAAATCGTCTATTTTATAATGAGTTCCTAAACTCCTTATTTTTTTAAAAAAGTTTCTGTCTGTCCTTATATGGATACAGGTGCCTGGTTGTGCACACACAAAATCTTTTTTGTTTTTTTTTTTTGCGGTACGCCGGCCTCTCACTGTTGTGGCCTCTCCCGTTGCGGAGCGCAGGCTCCGGACGCGCAGGCTCAGCGGCCATGGCTCACGGGCCCAGCCGCTCCGCGGCATGTGGGATCTTCCCGGACCGGCGCATGAACCTGCGTCCCTTGCATCGGCAGGCGGACTCTCAACCACTGCGCCACCAGGGAAGCCCCCAAATCATTTTAAAAATGTTTCTTGGCCATATAAAATTTTAAATACTGTGTTTGAAATATTCTTTTCCAAATCTTTGAAATTCTGATTACATTGTGTCAAATTGATTTAATTAACAAGTAAGTGCCAGGCACTATGCATTTATGTGCTTTATCACGTATCTCCTGTATGTGGTCACTGATTTTGCTCATGACTGCAATTGCTATATTTCAGTTTTCTAGGTAATCATAACTGGTTATTCTACGTTAGTATTTATGTAAACATGTTAGGAAAATATGGTTGACTGCTGAGCCACATTGTATACTGTGTTTGCATTTGCCATCTTGAACAACTTTTGTATTGTCCCTGGGGATAATGACTACCTCATTTTTCTTTTCATTTCCTGTGTTCCTTTCAGTATTTCATTCACCCAAACACCTGACAGAGTTACAAGAATCTAATTTGAGAAAATCAAATTCTCCATCACTTCTGGTTTTGAAATCGCTTTCTTCCTCATGCTTTGCTCTAGACTTATTGCACCTTCTGTCATCCTGGAGTTCCCTCTATCAAAGAGGGATGCCCTTTGTAGGTGGTATCCCTTTTGTCCTGAATCTTGTCTTTCTTTTTCTGAGATAACAATCTTTTGAATAAAAACATCCTCTTCTGTTAGGATAAGAAAGGCTACGTGTGAAGTAATTATTTTTAAAATTTATATTTGAAGCTGCCATTACTCTACCCTTCCTCCAACAAATGAAAACATACTTCATTTCATAAATGGGCTGGAGATTTTACAGTGTTAAGAATAATTTCCCGATATGCCCAGCTGTTCTCCAAGCTTCAAAAAAACATGTCAATGTGTTCTATGGGATGTAAACACCTGTATAACTTATTAAGACTAGAAGTTCCAACTCTATGACATAAATCACAGCAAGATCCTTTTTGACCCACCTCCTACAGAAATGGAAATAAAAACAAAAATAAACAAATGGGACCTAATGAAACTTCAAAGCTTTTGCAAAGGAAACCATAAACAAGACCAAAAGACAACATCAGAATGGGAGAAAATATTTGCAAATGAAGCAACTGACAAAGGATTAATCTCCAAAATTTATAAGCAGCTCATGAAGCTCAATAACAAAAAAACCAACAACCCAATCCAAAAATGGGCAGAAGACCTAAATAGACATTTCTCCAAAGAAGATATACAGACTGCCAACAAACACATGAAAGAATGCTAAACATCATTAATCTTTAGAGAAATGCAAATCAAAACTACAATGAGGTATCATCTCACAGCAGTCAGAATGGCCATCATCAAAAAATCTAGAAACAATAAATGCTGGAGAGGGTGTGGAGAAAAGGCAACACTCTTGCACTGCTGGTGGGAATGTGAATTGGTACAGCCACTGTGGAGAACAGTATGGAGATTCCTTAAAAAACTACAAATAGGGCTTCCCTGGTGGCGCAGTGGTTGAGAGTCCGCCTGCCGATGCAGGGGACGCGGGTTCGTGCCCCGGTGCGGGAAGATCCCACATGCCGCGGAGCGGCTGGGCCCGTGGGCCATGGCCGCTGAGCCTGCGCGTCCGGAGCCTGTGCACCGCAACGGGAGAGGCCACAGCAGTGAGAGGCCCGCGTACCTCAAAAAAAAGAGGCCCGCGTACCACAAAAAAAAAAAAAAAAAAAAAAAAAAACAAATAGAACTACCATACGACCCAACAATCCCACTACTGGGCATATACCCTGAGAAAACCATAATTCAAAAAGAGTCATGTACCAAAATGTTCACTGCAGCTCTATTTACAATAGCCTGGAGATGGAAACAACCTAAATGCCCATCATCGGATGAATGGATAAAGAAGGTGTGGCACATATATACAATGGAATATTACTCAGCCATAAAAAGAAACAAAGTTGAGTTATTTGTAGTGAGGTGGATGGGCGTAGAGTCTGTCATACAGAGTGACGTAAGTCAGAAAGAGAAAGACAAATACCGTATGCTAACTCATATATATGGAATTTAAGAAAAAAAAGTGTCATGAAGAACCTAGGGGTAAGACAGGAATAAAGACACAGACCTACTAGAGAATGGACTTGGGGATATGGGTAGGGGGAAGGGTGAGCTGTGACAAAGCGAGAGAGAGGCATGGACGTATATACACTACCAAACGTAGGGTGGATAGCTAGTGGGAAGCAGCCGCATAGCACAGGGAGATCAGCTCGGTGCTTTGTGACCACCTGGAGGGGTGGGATAGGGAGGGTGGGAGGGAAGGAGACGCAAGAGGGAAGAGATATTGGAACATATGTATATGTATAACTGATTCACTTTGTTATAAAGCAGAAACTAACACAGCATTGTAAAGCAATTATACCCCAATAAAGATGTTAAAAAAAAAAACAAAACTAGAAGTTCCAAATAACTTATATGTATTATGTGTAGTTAGGTTGTATTAGAAATATAAGTTGATAAATCATAGTAGAAAATCCTATGGAATCTCAATTATACGTCCCGACTCTTTATTGTTGAAGAAAAGAAGCATCATAATGTAATAGAGTAAAAACAATATATATATTGATGTAGAACATAGTTCTAATAGCCAATATTTAATAGGCAACTCTTAGGATAAGAACTTCTTTATTAGTTTAATAGGTAAGATATATATTTTAAGCCAACTTGGACTGAATTGCCCTCAGCTTTTGAGGAACATTTACCATAGAAGTTGGAAATTTTTTGAAAAATGAAAGTACCAAATTTATGTAGAATTTAAAACTTGCTGGAACTGACATCTCCAAATTCTTCCAAGATCTTCAGATTTCCAAATCCAAAGGAAGTTAAATATATGCAGTTGTATCTCATGAATGCAAGTGAAAAATGCCATTTGCTAATAAATATCCATTAATGTGATAGATACAGCATGTATTCATAATTCAAATTTGAGAAAACAGCCTCAGGCAGCTTTCTTTCTCTTTTCCTGATAGAACTCAGTATTTTTATCCTGATTTTAGAATATCTCATACAATTTGTTTATGTATCTATACATATCCTATATACCCACATAAGATAGAGGAAATACTTTCTATTTCTGTATGAGGCACTGGTGTCTGGCACAATATCTAGACTAGAGTAGTTACTTAGGAAAATTCAGTTGAGAGACTATGTCCATGAGATTCTACGTTTCAGGAACACAAAGCAATAGAATCATCAGCTCACTGAAATTTCCTTTCATTTATCTGTAAGGGGATCTGTGTGATGTCTCCTGCTTAGATGTGTATATCACCAGTATTTCTTTATGTTTTCCTAGACACTGTCTGATCCTCCCAGAATCAGATTTTTAAAATTTCTGGTCACAATGGGGATCTCATGGAATACAGTCCCCTCACATGTAAATCCTCAACCTCTGAGGGGTATAAAGGACCACCTCTCAGATATCTGAGACTGGAGTTTCCCTGAGACTAATATATTTCATGCGTATATTGAAGGTTCACAAACAGAGATGAATCAAGTTCTCTGTGAGTCAGAGAGGTTATTGCAAGTCTTGCTTGGATATCTCTGACTGCCCTCCTGTTTGCCAGTGCTTTCATTCTTCTGCTGTGTTGAATCCTTCACCTTTATTAGAGCCTGTGTGAGTACACAGGAATAATTGTTGCAACTAGTGTAGTTGGCAGGGTTATTGAAACATCTCAAGATAAATGGCAAAGGCTTTCAGAGGAAGTAAAAAATGAAAAAGGAGGATGAATCATCTCTAATGCCAAGTTGGCCCTTGAATCATCCCTGATTTGAGGTTGCCCAAGCATTATGATCAATTACGGAAATGGAACGTAGAATTATACATTCAGTGTCGGGGGAAATAGCAAAATGTATAAAGAACGAGCTACAAACCAAGGGCAAATCACCAGTTAATTTGGTTCCTTGGCTGCTTTTAGCTATATTAGTGAAAGTCACAGTGCAGCCAGTTATCCAAAGTGCTAGATATGTCTAGCTGAAGCTAAGTTATGACCCTGGTTAAGAATTGAAATATTATTTTGAAGGGTTTGCAGAAGTATCAGGGCGTGATAGATATGACTGATTCCACCTCTCATTATACAAAATACTATGAAGATTAGAGATTCTGAACAGGTGACTCCTGAGACTTGGGGTTATTTTGTCAAGGAATTGACTCATTTTGTGGACAGATATAAACAGCTACCAGAAGACTCCTGTTAAAATGGATTTTACATATTATTAAGTAGGGCAAAGTTCACTAGCTCTGCTCACAGCTGAAAGGAGGGGGACGTTTGAGTTAACACAGGATTCTCAGTAGGCAACTATTCACCACTGTGTGTGTGATGGATGAATCCTTCAATCTCACCCCTAATTTATTAGTCTGTATTGAAGGAGTTAGAACAAAGTATAAGGAGAAGGAAAGCTGCTTTACTCTTCCTAAACAGATCAGTATGCTGGGAATGCAAAGACTGATAAAAACATGTTTTGAGTTGTTAAAAAGAAATCTTTGTTAAAAAGAGTAAATGCATCGGGAAGATTAAACCCAGGGGAAATATTTAGATGGCTGATTAAAAATGGAATGAAAATGGACCATCATTGACCTGACTTTTATTTAATGTGCTGGTGGTCCGCTCTAAGAGACTAGGTGTCCAGACAGTAAGTCTCCTCTACCAGTTCTTCAGAGTCTGCAAGAAACTCAGTTGATCTGTTCTATATACAAGAGCCTCGATAAGGTTTAAAAATCTGAGAAAAATACAAATCAAAAATCTAGATTCTTAAAAAAAAAAAAATCTAGATTCTTTTAGATTTTCTGAGAAAAATCAAAAATCTAAATAAAAATTCTAGATTCCAGTGAAAATGGTATGGGGTGATAAAGAGGGCTACCATTTTGTGTAATGGGGTGGCCAAGGTTCCTTGGTACACCACCGAGATATGGACCCAAGGCCATTCACATTAGCGTGAAAAAGTGGGAAAGAATGCTTATTGGCATTACTGGACATCAGAGCATAATGTACGTTCCCTAAATTTGTGATGGAGTTTAAAGAATAATGTGATGAAATTTGAGGGTTATGACGATTTGACTGCAGAAGTCTTGAAAGGGAAAATATGCCACAGAATCGAACTTGGTAAAAGAAAATTATGCATGATTTTTTGGATACCTTGCCCTGAACTCCTCATTGAAAGCATGTTATGTCTGATTGGGAGTCTTTTCCTTTATACTAGGCATTGGGAAAAGCATTGTCCTGCAGGTCTACTGGTCATATGCTTTTAGTTGAATATTTCTGATGGGAAACTTTACAATTACCAAGGAGCACTCAGGTAATTTGAAGCAATATAGTTACCTGTGGTGGGATGGGGAGGTCAAGGGGGATTTTGCTCTTACTTAAGGTGTGTTAGAGCAAGTATATTTGATTCTTTTACAGAGCAGGTATACTTGATTCTTTTACTTACTAGTTCAATACAGCCTATAAAAACAGCTGACAGTTCTTGGAGAGTAACAGTGGACTGCAGATGACCAAACAAAAGTGATGCTTCCAAAGATGTCACCTATACCAGAATGGTGTTAACAGGGCTTCCCTGGTGGCGCAGTGGTTAAGAATCTGTCTGCCAATGCAGGGGACATGGGTTTGCGCCCTGGTTCGGGAAGATCCCACATGCCACGGAGCAACTAAGCCCGTGCGCCACAACTACTGAGCCTGTGCTCTACAGACCATGAGCCACAACTACTGAGCCCGTGAGCCACAACTACTGAAGCTCGCATGCCTAGAGCCCGTGCTCCACAACAAGAGAAGCCACCGCAACGAGAAGCCCGTGCACCACAACCAAGAGTAGCTCCCGCTCGCCGCAACTACAGAAAGCCCGTGCACAGCGACGAAGACCCAATGCAGCCAAAAATAAATAAATTTATATATAAATAAGAAATGGTGTTAACAAATCAAGCTTTGTAACAAACTGCAGAATATTGGTCTTCTGTGCAGATCCATTTGGCTAATGCTGTCTTTTGACTCCTACTTCCGAAGAAAGTCAAAGAAAGTTTGCATTCATGTGATATGGCCAAGAATACATGTTTTACTGTGCTCCCACAGAGATACTTGTCTTCTCTTGATTATTGTCATGACTAGGTAAAAGGAAGGCACTAGAATTATTTTTATGGTATAATAATGATATCTCAACTTAAAATCAAGTTGAATTACAAATGTGGAATAATAGTATGACCACCTGGGGATGGTTGCATCACCTTGCTAAAATACATCACCTTGCTAAAACACACCTTGTGTCATAGATGGTGGAATTCACAGGAAGAACGTGGGCATGAGCCACTATTGGGAATATTCCTCAAACAAAAATAAATTGTTATTTCTGCCAGCAAGAAAATATTAAAAAGAGGTACAGACATGATTGGGCTCTTTTATCTTTGTAAACATTTTTATTGGCGTATAATTGCCTTACAATGGTGTGTTAGTTTCTGCTGTATAACATAGTGAATCAGAGTCATGTACCACAATGTTCATTGCAGCTCTGTTTACAATAGGCAGGACATGGAAGCAACCTAAGTGTCCATCGACAGATGAATGGATAAAGAAGATGTGGCACATATATACAATGGAATATTACTCAGCCATAAAAAGAAACGACATAGTTATTTGTAGAGAGTCAGATGGACCTACAGTCTGTCATACAGAGTGAGGTTCCTTTATTTTTGAAGCATCATGTAGCAAATTCGGGCTTCTACTAGCTCCACTCTAACAATTACATGAAAGAATGTTGAATCTGAATGGGGCTAATGGGGTTCTGTTATGGGTTGAATTGTGCCCCCGCATTCCTCAAAAAAAGATCTCTTGTACTGACGTGCTCACCCCCAGAACCTCAGAGCGTGACCTTACTTGGAAATAGAGTCATTGCAGATGAAATTAGTTAAGATGTGGCCATACTGAAGTTAGATAGGCCCCTAATCCAATATGATTGGTGACCTTATAAAAAGATGTCATGTGAAGGCAGAGACATATAAAACAGCATGTGACGACAGAGGCAGAGACTGGAATTTTGCAACTGCAAGCCAGGGGATGCCAACAATTGCTGGCAAACTGCTAGAAGCTAGGAAGAGGAAAGCAAGGTTCCAGAGAGAGGACGGTCCTGATGGCAACTTGGTTTCAGAATTCTAGCCTCCAAAACTGTGAGACCATATACGTTTATGTTGTTTTAAGCCATTAGTTTGTGGTATTTTGTTACAGAAGCTATGCAACTAGTACAAGTTCTGAACAACAGGGCATATTGGAGCTTCACTGCTCAGTTGACCTCTTTGGCTTTTCACAATGACAGTGTGTAGATGGTATTATTAGAAACGCCTCACCTTTTCAATTAGAAAAAAAAAAGATAAATTCCCTCAATGGGCAGAATTATTAATAGTGGTCTTGTAGTATCTAAGGAAATAAATTACAGTAATAATAGAAACACTAAAGTATTGACCTATACCAATTATTTTTCAGTAGGCACTGGACTGGCCATATGGTCTTGAAAATGGACTTTGAATGGTTAAAGGAGAAAAGGCACATTTGTAGAAAATGCTATGGTGTGGAAACTGTTATGAACATAGGAAAAATTTAAGTGGGGCACATAGGGAGGGAATTCTCCTTCTGAATATGGAAGTGTCTGGTAGCAGCAAGTGGTGTCCTCATCTGCTCTTTGAAAGTAGCATTCTTGGTACAAAAAATGAGCACTCAAGGAAAAATGTAAGCAATGGACATGGACAGAAAAAGATCATTTCCTACTGCGTCCCTCAAAAACTAGAAAATTGACTAAAATTGTTATGCTGCTTGACAGGAATATCAGACACTAAAATCCATCATGACACAGACCATGAAAATCTGACTAGTCCATAGTGTGGGCAAGTAGATTGCATAGGTCTGTTACAGACAGCTCTCTGTGGATACTTACGGGTCTTAACTAGAATCAAGACTCATTCTGGGTTTGATCTGCATCCCCAGAGACAGAAGCAGATGTTTCTAACCCTACTATTATATGATTAACTCAGAAAATATTTTATTTCGGAATCCCTGCTTAAATATCATCAGCTAAAGAAACCAGTTTTACTGCAGGGGCAGGAAAACATTGGCTAAAAAACATTATGTACAAGGTATCACATACCTTATCATATACAAAGTAGCAGATTGTTTGAAGGTTGGAAAGAGTTACTAAGATATGTATTTACAAAACTGAGGGACAAGAAGTGTCTAAAGGGATGACTTAATGACCGCATGGATGCATGCTGAAACTTAGTAAGCATAGAAGTAAAGAAATATCATGGTTGCATGTACTGTTGAAGTAATGTGGCGAAAATAGGGAAGAGAGGGTGGCAGTTATATGGAACTTGCATACGCTTCCTTGCCACTTCTACAAATATTTTTTTTTCTCTGACTGATCCTATAGTAGGTCAGGGACCTGGTCGCATTAATGAGTTCCAGAGCAGAGTTTTTAATATGACACAATAACAATACCTTTAAAAATGACTGCCCAAATTCTTCATACAAGTTTGAAATGATTGTTTTTACTCCTCAACTCTATATTGATATCACAGTTACAGCTTCTTTCCTACCCAGTTGAGGAGATCATGCTATAAACTTTTAATACTTTAAACCTACTCCATATGACTGGGAAGAGGTAGAAGAGGGAAGCATTTGCAAGAATCATATTGATGACAATTAATACCGGTTGGGCCCCTTGGCTGAAACAGAGGCTTCAGGTAAAAATTAGTGATAGGTGGAACAATGGGAAGTGACCACAGAAAAAAAGGGTAAGACATAGTTGATGCAAAAAGACAAAATAAAAATTAGTTTGGTGTCCCCCCAAAAAGTTGAGAGCTATATTCTCAGGTGCCTAGGGGCTAAAACTGTGTATCAACGGAAATTTCCTATAATTGAAGCAGAAGGTTCAGGACATGGGTTCCAGTGAAATTAAGATTGTTCAATTTGGATTTATCTGTGGGATGCACTTTGATGAAGCTAATGATGTCTGTGGAAGAAAGCAGTACAGAGAATCCCTTTGCAGAGGAAACACGAAGAAACTATTGCCTCCAGAATGAATAAAAAAGCACTTGATTCAACAATAGAACCACTAACAAATGTGTACCAATTAATTCAATGGATAATTTGTAAGGAATATGTCAGGAGGATGAGAAACAGTAGCTTCTGATACAAAATATTGGCTCAAATTACTGAAATAAGTAATGACAAAGAACATGGTCCGGTTTTTCTTGCAAAGAACATGGACCGGTTGTTGATGAACAGCAATATTACTTAAATTATACTATATGCAATCTTCTCAACAATCTGGAAAAATATTTAATCCCATTTTAGAAGGAAGAGAATTGATATGTCCATAGGTTTATTAATAGCTTGTCAAAAATCACATAGCTAGCCAGTGAAGAAAGCATAATCAAAACTCAGATTTACCAAAATGAAATGTGTGTGCGTGACCACATGTGTGTTTTATCTCTGTGTCATTCAAATGTTTAAATAGGTAAGATAACCCTGAAACAAAGAATCATATTTTTCTTTAATTTATTGATTACATTTACTATTTTCTCCTGTTTTTAACATTTATTTATCCAGATTAATATTGTTTCTTGACCTCCACATCTGCTGAATAGTCATTTTTTAGCAAAACATAAAATTAAACACTAAAGTTGATTTTATTTTTTCCTTCCCCAATGGTTATAGTTTTACTGTTCCTTCAGAATCTCCTGGAAACATAGAAACATCTGCTATGCTTTTGGATTAACTTCAGTGTCCTTGTAAAAAGCACTTCATTAATAAGCATTTATGGGCAAATACTGACACCAACCTGGTGGAACAAGATAGAGAATGAATAGAAATTCTGTTGCTCAAAATAGTGGTAGTGTGGCTCGGAAAGCTATAGCTTTCATTCAAACTTGAAGAAAATATTTATCAGCACGTAATAGGAGATGGGAAGTATTTTAGGTTCTTGGGGTACAACAAAAGCAGACAACAAAGATCTCTGGCCATCACCAACTTTACATTCTCCTGAGTATGGCAATCAATTTAAGTGGCAGTTTGTGGACCTGACTGAGGAGTGTAAGAATCCAGGGGAGAGGACTGAACCTTGTCCATCAACTGGTCCATCAGTGGTAAGTTGAATGGCTGTTAAAGGAGGTGTATCATGATCTTAAATTTGAAAGTAGGATATACAAAAGTGTGAAGAAGAAAAGGAAAAGGACAGGAACTTTGCATTTATTTTATATCCTTTGCCAAGCACTCTTGTTTCAGCAGAGTAGCCTCATCTGTTGCTTTCTGAACCTCGGATATTTTCCAATTTTTCACAATTTCCTGTAGTTCTATGAGGTTAAATACATTTCCTAATATCCCACAACTTTTAAACCAATATCTTAATGTGGGGAGAATGTGGATAGTGACCACTTGGATATTCTGAATGGAAAAATACATATGTTCACACACACAGATGCAGTTTTTATAGTTTCAGAGGATTCATGAATTGCCTAAAAATCAATATTAATAATCAGATTAGGAATTTGTGTGTTATGTAGAAGGGCTAGTAGATCAAACTTTTAAAGCATCCTATAGGGCAGTAGAGAACAGCCTTTCTCTGAGGAGGTGTATCTCTGATACCACATGTTTAATTAATTAAGATGAATTTGCACACTGGGTGTCTGGTAAGTAAGAATGGTTGCCTATCTGTGACTACTTTAACCACTAAGAATAATGTGTTTGTATATGTGATATGTGACTGTAGACAGCTTATATACAGTATATAGCTTAAGACAATTTTATGAATGAGACTTTATTTTCAAAATCTCAATCTTTTACAAAATTAATAGCCCATAAAGTTTTAAACAGTTTCCTGTTATTCATATTCAATTCATAAAAGGTCACTTATTTAGATTATGAATCAACTCAAATTCATCATTTAGTCTATGCTGAATGCAGGATATTGGGAAATGCATCTGGTCCTTGCCATGATTTTTTTTGTAACTAAACAGCTACAGCTGTGTAGTGGCTCATGCTTCAGCAATTTTTTAGATTGGTATGGTTGTCTGGGACCAAATCACTGTGCTATAAATAACTAGGCCAGAAGGCAATACACCATAGAGTTCTGAGTGCAAAAAGTGGATGTGATTTAGTCTATCGGTGGGAAAGGGAGCCCGTGTTCCACCTCTACTAAGAAATGGAGAAGAAATACTGAACAAGTGCCCCAAGAGGAACAAAATGCATCACAGATGCTGCTGGTTACAACACAACATCTGCTCGACTTCTGCATCGCTAGTAACAGGACTCCAGTCTTATTGGGGAGTCAATGAACCAGCTAAATACAGAATTACTGTATGACTCAGCAGCTCCACTCTTGGATATATACCCGTAAGAACTGAAAACGTGTTCAGACAAATACTTGTACATGAGTGCTAATAGCTGCACTATTTGCAGTAGCCGAATGGTAGAAACAATCCATATATACATCACCAGATGAGTGGATAAACAAAAGGTAGTACACACGTACAATTTAATATTATTCATCCATGAAAAAGAGTGAACTACAGATACAGAGGTGAACCTCCAAAACATTATGCTAAGTAAGAGAAGCCATAAATAAAAGGCCACATACTGTATGATTTTACTTACATGAAATAGCCAGGAGAGCTAAATCTGTAAACACAGAGAGCAGATTAGTGGTTTATGGGTACCAGTTGGGGAAGGAAGAAGGTCAGAAGGAAACTAGGTAATAGGTATGGTGATGAATATGTTCTGGAACTACATAGAGATCCAGAGTTCCATCACCTCATTGAGAATGTACTAAATGCCACTGAATTGTACACTTTTAAATGTTTATCTTATGCTTTGTGAACTTAACCTCAATTTAAAAAAAAAAAAAAAACTCTTGAAAATAAAGTTTGTCCCAAGGGTCACAGAGAGAAAAAGGAGAATGATCCAACCAAAATATCACATTTTCAGGTTTCCTGCAACTATGTGTGGCCACATGATTAAGTTCTAGATATTAAAATGTCAGTAGAAATGTTACGAGGGATTTCCGAGAAATACCTGGTTACACAGGCATTTTTCAAGTATCATAGTATATAAAATTATATAACACTTTAGAAATACGTGGGTTTTTTTCTCTCATATCTTACATAAAAAAATGTATTTAAACCTTTCAAAGGCATCTTCGAGGTAAGAGTAGTTGTCATTGCCAGAGGCATTTTTTATGCCAGCTCAGTTTCTCAGAGTACAATGTCCCTTCTTTCTAAATTGTTTAAAATTGTGAATACTTTAAATCCATATGTGATACTGCCATCAGATAATTTGTCAGCCTTCCAGCACCCACTCGTAAGATAACTTACCTTGTGATGTATCTTTATGATCTCTCTACCACAGACTTTTATTACATTGTTGTGTGTGCAGGTGTGATCTACAAAAGATGGATACAATGATTTACCTGGGAATAGATTCTAAATATAAATTTGGTTAATGCCTTTTTCTCTTTGTTTATCTTTTCTACCATGTAACTTCCATAAGCATGCTAATTGTTGTTTTTTTTAATTTGTTCATTTTTCTGTGTTTTTGTATTCTATTGTAAATTGTAACGATATACACAGAGCATAAAAATTAACATTTTAACCATTTTTAAGTGTACAGTTCTGTGGCTTTAAGTACATTCACATTCTTGTGCAATCATCACCACCATCTCCAGAACCTTTTCATCTTCCCCAGCTGAGACTGTACACCCATTAAACACTAACTCCCCATTCTCCCCTCCTTCCAGTCTTCGGTAAGCACGATTTCCTTTTCTTCTCTATGACTTCAGCTGTTCTAAGAACCTCACAGAAGACGACTTACACAATATTTATCCTTTTGTGACTGGCTTATTTCACTAACAATGTCAGGGTTCACCCACGCTGTAGCATGTGTCACAATTTCCTCCTTTATTAAGGCTGAGTAATATTCCATTGTGTGGATGTATCACATTTTGTGTATATTCATCTGTTGATGTATACAGTTGGGTTGCTTCCATCTTTTGGCTATTGTAAATAATGCTGCTGTGAATGTGGATTTACAAATATCTGTTTTAGTCCTTACTTTCAGTTATTTTGGGTATACACCAGGGAGTGAAATTGCTGGGTCATATGGTAATTCTATGTTTAGGTTTCTGAGAAATTGCATAGCATTTCAACTTGGTTTCGATTGAAGTCTAATGAATGACTTCATGTTATGCCCCAAATCTGCTTTATTATTAAAAATAATGCAGGTGGGGCTTCCCTGGTGGTGCAGCGGTTGAGAGTCTGCCTGCCGATGCAGGGGACGCGGGTTCGTGCCCCGGTCTGGGAAGATCCCACATGCCGTGGAGCGGCTGGGCCCGTGAGCCCTGGCCGCTGAGCCTGCACGTCTAGAGCCTGTGCTCCACGACGGGAGAGGCCACAACAGTGAGAGGCCCACGTACCGCAAAAAAAAAAAAAAAAAAAAAAATAATGCAGGTGAAAGCGTGATATAAAACTTGTAATGACCAATTGATAAAATTAGACTTATAGGTGGATACTTTTGTGAAAATGGAAAAATGTATTTTATATACAGTTCTACATAGTATTAAACCTTGTTTGAAGTTGGGGACACAAGAATCTGTACTTGGAATTGATTTATGTTTGGTATTTTTTAAAGTATTTCATCCTATGTTATATACTTTCCTCTCTTTTGTTGTTCTTTGTAATACACAGCTTTTATTAGAGCAGGTTTTAAAAATGCTTTCAGGAACTGGCAAATAACTAGCCAACAGAAGCATAATCACTGTTTGTGCCCTTGAATATGTGGATCTCATTAAATAAGTATGAAATATATATTATTTCAAGGACACTAAATTGCTTTGCTTATCGAGATATATCAACACAAATTGGCTTTGCCATTTGATTGCTTTGAAAAAGTACCTATTTAGCATCATATAGCTTTGTAATATACACTGCTTGAGGTAGTGTGCAGTCTTCTATTTCATTATAAAGGACAAAATTGCTTCTTTATAGCAGCTTTTGGATTAACTTTATTTTTCTACGCAAAATTTTTTTTTATTGGAAGTAAAATTAGTTTTATTCTGAAAAGGTCATAGGCTGAGCTACACAAGAAGTGTAACAGGGAAAACAATCATTCTTTGATGATTTTCAATTGCTTCTATGATTATTGAATTCACATTTCAAATTCTTCACATTTTGAATTCTCCACCCATAAATTTGTCAATTTTGCCTATAAACAAATTTCAGTATTACTGAGATTTTCTAATTTATTCATTTAGAAAGTTTCAAGGTATTGTCTCTTTAAGTCTCTACATTTGTTGGTATATCTACTTTTTCTGTTTTTAATTATTGATGTGTATTTCTTCTTGCTTAAATATATTTGTTCTAGACCTGTTGAGTATTTTTCCTTTACTATAACTCAATTTATTATAATTTTTATTACTTTTCACTCTTTTACAAAACAGTTTTGATTTTATGTTAATTATGTCCTTTATGCTTTCCATGAAGTTGCATTTATTACTTTTTATAGAATTACGTATCTTTCTTCCACTTAAATTATAAAAACAAAACACTCATGGGGCAGTTTTTATTACTGTTCACAATATCCATTTTTTCTTCCTACTGATGATTATATTGTTCTGCCACCTATAGTCAGTCTAGGCTGTGTGGTTCCGTTGGCCAAAGAAATGTGAGATGTGACACATGTCACTTCTAGACAGTAGGTTTAAGAGACCGATCATGATTTTCCCTGCACTTGTTTTCCTCTGCTGTGGATACCAGAACTATGACTGCATCAGTGTAATCCCAGTGTGGAGACAAACCTTACATAGGGGAAAAGACCCAGCCAACCAATGACACACATTGTATGCTGACAAGTGAATTGTTGCTGCTTAACTTACTAAGGTATGGTGTTGTTTGTTACTGCAAAATCAAATAGTGTCTCTTGACTGAAGAGTCTCTTACATCATTAATGGGCTAAGGAAAAGAGACATTCATGTTATTTTAAAAATACATCAATATAGATAAGAATATTCCATTTCAAAACTCGTGGCCCTCAGTCTGCAACCCCAGACTATACCCCCAGTCCAATGATGAGAAAAACATCACACAAATTCCAATACACAGGCATCTTACAATACAGTGAACTAGTACTGCTCAAAACTGTCAAAGTCATCAAAAAAGTCTGAGAAAATGTTACAGTCAACAGGAACACAAGGAGACATAAAAACTAAAGGTAGTATGATAACCTGTATGGGATCCTGGAAAAGATAAAAAAGCATTAAATAAAAACTAAGGGTTTAGGAACCAAGATGGCGGAGTAGAAGGACATGCTCTCACTCCCGCTTGCGACAACACCAGAATCACAACTAGCTCCTGGACAATCATCGACAGGAAGACACTGGAAGTCACCAAAAAAGATACCCCACATCCAAAGACAAAAGAGAAGCCACAATGAGATGGTAGGAGGGGCGCAATCACAGTAAAATCAACTCCCATAACTGCTGGGTGGGTGACTCACAGATTGTAGAACACTTATACCACAAAAGTCCACCGACTGGAGTGAAGGGTCTGAGCCCCACGACAGGCTACCCAACCTGGGGGTCTGGCAAAGGGAGGAGGAATTCGTAGAGAATCAGACTTTGAAGGCTAGTGGGACTTCATGATAGGACTTTGATAGGACTGGGGGAAACACAGACTCCACTCTTAGAGAGCACAGACAAAGTAGTGAGCAAATCAGGACCCAGGGTGAGGGGCAGTGACCCCAGAGGAGATTGAAACAGACATACCTGCTAGTGTTGGAGGGTCTCCTGCAGAGGCGGGGTGGGGGGGGGGGCCTGTGGCTCACCGTGGGGACAAGGATACTGGCAGCAGAAGTTCTGGGAAGTACTCCTTGGCATGAGCCCTCCCAGATTCGGCCATTAGCCCCACAAAAGAGCACAGGTAGGCTCCAGTGTTGGGTTGCCTCAGGCCAAACAACCGACAGGGAGGGAACACAGCCCCACCCATAAGCAGACAAGTGGATTAAAGTTTTACTGAGCTCTGCCCACCAGAGCAACAGTCAGCTCTAACCACCACCAGTCCCTCCCATCAGGAAACTTGCAAAAGCCTCTTAGATAGCCTCATTCACCAGAGGGCAGACAGCAGAAGCAAGAACTACAATCCTGCAGCCTGTGAAACAAAAACAACGTTCACAGAAAGATAGACAAGATGAAAAGGCAGAGGACTATGTACCAGATGAAGGAACAAGGTAAAACCCCAGAAAAGCAACTAAATCAAGTGGAGATAGGCAGCTTTCCAGAAAAAGCATTCAGAATAATGATAGTGAAGATGATCCAGGACCTCGGAAAAAGAATGGAGACAAATATCAAGAAGATGCAAGAAATGTTTAACAAAGACCTAGAAGAATAAAAGAACAAACAGAGATGAACAATACAATAACTGAAATGAAAACTACACTAGAAGGAATCAATAGCACAATAACTGAGGCAGAAGAATGGATAAGTGACCTGGACGACAGAATGGTGGAATTCACTGCTGTGGAACAGAATAAAGAAAAAATAATGAAAATAAATGAAAACAGCCTAAGAGACCTCTGGGACAACATTAAACCCAACAACATTCGCACTATAGGGGTCCTAGAAGGAGAAGACAGAGAGAAAAGACCCGAGAAAATATTTGAAGAGATTATAGTTGAGAACTTCCCTAACATGGGAAAGGAAATAGCCACCCAAGTCCAGGAAGTGCAGAGAGTCCCATACAGGATAAACCCAAGGAGAAACACGCTGAGACACATAGTACTCAAATTGGCAAAAATTAAAGACAAAGAAAAATTATTGAGAACAGCAAGGGAAAAATGACAAATAACATACAAGGGAAATCCCATAAGATTAACAGCTGATTTCTCAGCACAAACTCTACAAGCCAGAAGGAAGTGGCATGATATACTGAAAGTGATGAAAGGGAAGAACCTACAACCAAGATTATTCTACCTGGCAAGGATCTCATTCAGATTCGATGGAGAAATCAAAAGCATTACAGACAAGCAAAAGCTAAGAGAATTCAGCACCACCAAACCAGCTCTACAACAAATGTTAAAGGAATTTCTGTAAGTGGGAAACACAAGAGAAGAAAAGGACCTACAAAAACAAACCCAAAACAATTAAGAAAATGGTAACAGGAACATACATATCGATAATTACCTTAAACGTGAATGGATTAAATGCTCCAACCAAAACACATAGGCTTGCTGAATGGATACAAAAACAAGACCCCTCTATATGCTGTCCACAAGAGACCCGCTTCAGATCTAGGGACACATACAGACTGAAAGTGAGAGGATGGAAAAAGATATTCCATGCAAATGGAAATCAAAAGAAAGCTGGAGTAGCAATATTCATATCAGATAAAATAGACTTTAAAATAAATAATGTTACAAGAGACAAGGAAGGACACTACATAATGATCAAGGGATCAATCCAAGAAGAAGATACAAGAATTGTAAATATATATGCACCCAACATAGGAGCACCTCAATACAAAAGGCAACTGCTAACAGCTGTACAAGAGGAAATTGACAGTAACACAATAATAGTGGGGGACTTTAACACCTCACCTCACTTACACCAATAGACAGATCATCCAAAATGAAAATAAATAAGGAAACACAAGCTTTAAATGACACAATAGACCGGATAGATTTAATTGATAATTATAGGACATTCCATCCAAAAACAGAAGATTACACTTTCTTCTCAAGTGCACACAGAACATTTTCCAGGATAGATCACATCTTGGGTTGCAAAACAAGCCACAGTAAATTTAAGAAAATTGAAATCATATCAAGCATCTTTTCCGACCACAACGTTATGAGATTAGAAATGAATTACAGGGGAAAAAAAGTAAAAAACAAAAACACATGGAGGCTAAACAATAAGTACTAAATAACCAAGAGATCACTGAAGAAATCAAAGAGGAAATCAAAAAATACCTGGAGACAACTGACAATGAAAACATGATGATCCAAAACACACGGGATGCAGCAAAAGCAGTTCTAAGAGGGATGCTTATAGCTACACAAGGCTACCTCAAGAAACAAGAAAAATCTCAAATAAACAATCTAAACTTACACCTAAAGGAGGCAGAGAAAGAAGAACAAACAAAACCCAAAGTTAGCAGAAGGAAGGAAATCATAAAGGTCAGAGCAGAAATAAATGAAATAGAAACAAGGAAAACAATAGGAAAGATCAATAAAACTAAAAGCTGGTTCTTTGAGAAGATAAACAAAATTCATAAAAACTTAGCCAGACTCATCAATAAAAAGAAGGACAGGACTCAAATTAATTAAATTAGAAATGAAAAAGGAGAAGTTACAACAGACACCGCAGAAATGCAAAGCATCCTAAGAGAGCACTACCAGCAACTCTATGCCAATAAAATGGACAACCTGGAAGAAATGGACAAATTCTTAGAAAAGTATAAACTTCCAAGACTGAACCAGGAAGAGACAGAAAATATGAACAGACCAATCACAAGTAATGAAATTGAAACTGTGATTAAAAATCTTCCCACAAACAAAAGTCCAGGACCAGATGGCTTCACAGGTGAATTCTATCAAACATTTAGAGAAGAGCTAACACCCAGCCTTCTCAAAGTCTTCCAAAAAATGGCAGAGAAAGGAACACTCCCAAACTCAATCCATGAGGCCACCATCACCCTGATACCAAAACCAGACAAAGATACTACAAAAAAAAGAAAATTAGAGACCAATATCACTGATGATTATAGATGCAAAAATCCTCAACAAAATACTAGCAAACAGAATCCAACAACACATTAAAAGGATCATACACCATGATCAAGTGGGATTTATCCCAGGGATGCAAGGATTCTTCAATATACATAAATCAATCAGTGTGATATACCATATTAACAAACTGAAGAATAAAAACCATATGTTCATCTCAATAGATGCCGAAAAAGCTTTTGACAAAATTCAACACCCATTAATGATAAAAAGCTCTCCAGAAAGTGGGCATAGAGGGAACCTACTTCAACATAACAAAGGCCATATATGACAAACACACAGCAAACATCATTCTCAATGGTGAAAAACTGAAAGCATTTCCTCTAAGATCAGGAACAAGACAAGGATGCCCACTCTCACCACTATTATTCAACATAGTTTTCGAAGTCCTAGCCATGGCAATAAGAGAAGAAAAATAAAAGGAATACAAATTGGAAAAGAAGAAGTAAAACTGTCACTGTTTGCAGATGACGTGATACTATACAAAGAGAATCCTAAAGATGCCACCAGAAAACTACTAGAGCTAATCAATGAATTTGGTAAAGTTGCAAGATAGAAGATTAATGCACAGAAATCTCGTGCATTCCTATACACTAATGAGGAAAAATCTGAAAGAGCAATTAAGGAAACACTCCCATTTACCACTGGAACAAAAAGAATAAAATAGCTAGGAATAAACCTACCTAGGGAGACAAAAGAACTGTACGCAGAAAACTATAAGACACTGATGAAAGAAATTAAAGATGATACCAACAGATGGAGAGATATACCATGTTCTTGGATTGGAAGAATCAATATTATGAAAATGACTATACTACCCAAAGCAATCTACAGATTCAGTGCAATCCCTATCAAATTACCAATGGCATTTTTTACGGAGCTAGAACAAAAAATCTTAAAAGTTGTATACAGACACAAGAGACCCCGAATAACCAAAGCAGTCATGAGGGAAAAAAACGGAGCTGGAGGAATCAAGACTCCCTGAGTTCAGACTATACTACAAAGCTACAGTAATGAAGACAATATGGTAATGGCACAAAAACAGAAACATAGATCAATGGAAAAAGATAGAAAGCCCAGAGATAAACCCACGCACATATGGTCAACTAATCTATGATAAGGGAGACAAGGATATACAATGGAGAGAAGACAGTCTCTTCAACAAGTGGTGCTGGGAAAACTGGACAGATACATGTAAAAGAATGAAATTAGGGCGCAGTAGTTGAGAATCCACCTGCCGATGCAGGGGACACGGGTTTGTGCCCCGGTCCGGGAAGATCCCACATGCCGTGGAGTGGCTGGGCCTGTGAGCCATGGTCGCTGAGGCTGCACCTCCAGAGTCTGTGCTCCGCAACGGGAGAGGCCACAACAGTGAGAGGCCCACGTATCGCAAAAAAAAAAAAAAAGAATGAAATTAGAACACTCCCTAACACCATACACAAAAATAAATTCAAATTGGATTAGAGACCTAAATGTAAGACCGGACACTATAAAACTCTTAGAAGAAAACATAGGAAGAACACTCTTTGACATAAATCACAGCAAGATCCTTTTTGATCCACCTCCTAGAGTAATGGAAATAAAAACAAAAATAAACAAATGGGACCTAATGAAACTTAAAAGCTTTTGCATAGCAAATGAAACCATAAACAAGACGAAAAGACAACTGTCAGAATGGGAGAAAATATTTGCATATGAATCAACAAAGGATTAATCTCCAAAATATATGAACATCTCATGTAGCTCAATATTAGAAAACAAACAACCCAATCCAAAAATGGGCAGAAGAACTAAGTAGACATTCCTCCAAAGAAGACATACAGATGGCCAAGAAGCACATGAAAAGCTGCTCAACATCACTAATTATTAGAGAAATGCAAATCAAAACTACAATGAGGTATCACCTCACACCAGTTAGAATGGGCATCATCAGAAAATCTACAAACAACTAATGCTGGAGAGGGTGTGGAGAAACGGGAACCCTCTTACACTGTTGGTGGGAATATAAATTGATACAGCCACTATGGAGAACAGTATGGATGTTCCTTAAAAAACTAAAAATAGAACTGCCACGTGATCCAGCTATCCCACTACTGGGCATATACCCAGAGAAAACCATAATTCAAAAAGACACATGCACCCCAATGTTCATTGCAGCACTATTTCCAATAACCAGTTCATGGAAGCAACCTAAATGCCCACTGACAGACGAATGTATAAAGAAGATGTGGTACATATATACAATGAAATATTCCTCAGCCATAAAAAGGAACGAAATTGGGTCATTTGTTGAGACGTGGATGGATCTAGAGACTGTCATACAGAGTGAAGTAAGTCATAACGAGAAAAACAAATATCGTATATTAACGCATATATGTGGAACCTAGAAAAATGGTACAGACGAACCAGTTTGCAAGGCAGAAACATAGGCACAGATGTAGAGAACAAACATATGGACACCAACTGGGGGGAAAGCGGCGGGGGTGGTGGTGGTGGTGTGATGAATTGGGAGATTGGGATTGACATGTATACACTGATGTGTATAAAATTGATGACTAATAAGGATCTGCTGTACAAAAAAATAAATAAAATTCAAAAATTAAGCAAAAAAAGGAAGCTTTTGCTCACACACACGTTATCTTTCTGCTTAAAATTTGAACCTCTAAAACATTATTGTGATGATTATTATATAACAACCCCAAATAGTTAAAAGCCTTGCTAAAGTGGCTTATCATAATTCTTTCACATATTTTAGTGAGGGAATTTATTTTTAAAATATCTTAATAATAAAATCAACTATGCAACTGTTATAAATGAGATCAAGATAGGTTGATAAGTTACAACAAATATATTTTTTCTGTGTAATGCATTTGCATTTATAGATATGAATTAAAGTAGCCATTCCCTTATTAGAACTTGAGAGAAATATGAAATGAGGTTTTTCTTAACGTTCAGAATTTACTTTCTTATTGTTTCTACATGAGCATGATTGCAACATTATCCCAAATGAATTGTTCAGTACTTCCACTGATGTAGTAGCTATGCGCTTGAAATATTTTGCAAGAATTCTTGTTATCAACTCTGTTATTTTTTCTCCTTTTACTTATTTTCAGCCAATAAAGCCATGTGAACCAATAAAACAAACAAAAATACTAAGGAACTATGAATAAATCATGAACAATAATTAATAACATTTTCTTTAAATAACAAAAAATATCTGGAGTGAAATCAAAGAAATATTCAAATGCTGATCCAATAACTGCTTTATCTTTCTATCAACTGGGCACCTTCAGTAATATTTCCTAAGAAAGGAACTTTTACCCCCATGTCTTGAATAACACCTGGTACATAGTAAACACTTAATAGATGCATGTGAAATTAAGGAATGAAATAAACCAGACATTATAGAAAGGTGACCTAAAGCCCTCCTGAATTTGGACTTTTCCCTTTAAAAATAACAAGATTCAACAACAAAGTTAGAGTAAGAATGGGAATTATTACTGCAATTTATTTGTTCATGATCAACTCAACTCAAGGCTTATTCCATAGTAATACCTCAATGGATAAACTAGAGTTGTTTCCTTTATACTCCTACTTACTATACACAATGATCATATTGCTTGTCCTTGACAAGAATTTCTCTATTTTCTATTTTATTTTCACTCCGTGTATTTTCAAAGCAACAACTATGCTTCATATCAATCTTAACAATCCACCCAATTGAGGATAATGCTGGTGACGTGTATCCGGAATATAGTATATGATTCTAGAGTGAGCTATTTTTGAAACATTTGTAAACAACTGGACTATTGAAATCTAGATGTATTTCTATGCTATACTGTATTTAAAAATGAGGAAATGAAATATGCTATCTACACTAAATGGCATTCCTAAAATAACTGACATTGAAAATGTTGTGTTATAAACATGAGCTAAACATGAAATAAAATGCAAAATAGCCTAATGTTTAATTCACTGTGACTCTAATTCCCTGTAAACAGAAGCTCAAGTATAGAATGACCCTTATCTCATTTATAGTGCGGAGAAACAATACTGGTACCATCTGGATTTCCATAGGCATTTTAGCATGTGGAAGCTGTACCTTAGGAATCCATTATTGAATCTTTCAGGAAGTGGGTTTCATATTCCAATATGTTTTCACTGCATATTTCTTATGCTGTATTTGGGAGTAACAGAATTCGTAATTGTCACATATAGAAACTTTATTTTTCTCTTTATTCTTTTCCCTAATTTTGCACGGCAGATGTTGGTAATCAAGTGATATGTATTATACAAAGCTACATTCAGCCAATTTTTAAAGAATATTTATTATTGTAAGTAACTGCCACTAAATACTTAAATATATACTGATCTGTAGATTTGCAGCTCAACACAGCTAAAACTGGAGCTACTGTTCGTTTCTGGCTTTCTACACAGTTGTTAGTATCACAAAAGGAAACCATGTAAACATCCAGAGCAGCAGAGTATGCTATCCTCAAGTTAGACTATTAAACTTTCCTTACAGGCAAGGATTGCTTTTCTTAGGATGGCATACAGCTGAAGAGTTTACATTTTGGAGTCAGACAGGCCTGGTTCCAAATTCTCTCCCTGCTGTTTGGCCTTAGACTTGTTACTTAATCTCTGTAGAGGAGGCCCATCCTTGTGCCTTCAAATAATGATTGTAAGACTTTGTTCCAAAATGTCTTTTTTTATGGAGTAGTGATAAAGACGGTAACACAGGCAAAGCATTTAGCAGAGTGATTGCCTCTTTCTAAACCCTTGCAAGTCCTAGCTTCATAATCATTAGTATCGATGTCTTTGAATAAAAATACCCAAGTGATTCAAGAACTAGCCTGTGAAAGTGCCCACAAGCACATGTTCTCTTGCAAAGGAGGCTCCTGAATTCATTTTGCAGACAGCTAGGTTGGCTGTGGGTGCATTCCAAGGCAGTGGGAAGGACTGGGCTGTGCAGACCTTCTTAGCAAGTCTGGTCCAAACATTAGGGGGTCACCATGGGCTTACAGTCGTGCTGAGACAGGGGTCCTCAAAGCCCTGCCAACTTAGCCAAACTCTACAGCAGGATGCTTTCCAGCTGTGAGTAGCAGCCATTATTCTCAATAGCTAATCACTTTTTATGAGTGCTAAAGCCTGAAAAACATGTACAAACACAGGTTGTTTTTTTTTAAATTAAAATTTTTAAATTAAATTTTGCGTTGTGGATCAATTAAAACATCAAAAATAAAATCTAACTTTTATTCACAAAATACAAAAGACTGACAAAAATATCAATAGTGTGTATATACCAAAATATTTTTAAAAATATATTATCTTTTTTGTTTTTATACGAAGGGTGGATAATGATCCAACTTCAAATTATTCCCTTGGTCAACTTCAGATTAAACATTAGCAAAATGAAAAAAAGATAAATAGAAGATTAGGATTTCTAAAACCAGTCGGAAAGTTCATCTGTTTGCAGCTGGATCAAAGTGTCTAATTATACGACATTCATTAAGCATTTTTTTTCTTAGGCTCTTAAACTGCACTGGTTCTTTCTGCAGTTTTTTTTTTCTTTTTTTCACATTCAAAGGGAATAATTTTCTTTTTTCATTTTTTGAAATAGACTTTATTTCTTAGAGAAATCTTAGATTTACAGAAAAATTAAGCACAAAGTGGAGTTTCTAAAAACACCCTCTCTCCCTTCACAGATTCTCCTACTATTAACAACTTGCACTAGTGTAGGGCATGTGTAACAACTGGTGAACCAACACCCATACATTATTTTTAATTAAACTCCATAGTTTACGTTAGGGTTCACTCTTTGTGTAGTACAATCTATGGGTTGTGACAACTGTGTAATGACACATAAGCATCCTTACAGTATCATATGGAATGGTTTCACTGCCTTAAAAATCACTTGTGCTACACTTATACATCTCTCCCCCCACCAAACACCTGACAATCACTGATCTTTTACTGTCTCTGTAATTTTGCCTTTTCCAGAATTCCATATAGTTGGAATTATACAGTATATAGCCTTTTTACATTGGCCTCTTTCATTAGCAATATACATTTAAGTTTCCTCCTTTTCTTTTTGTGGCTTAATGTATCATTTGCAAAGACTGTATTTGTAAACCCAATTGAAAAATTTTTAGCAAGACTAACAAAAAATAGAGAAGAGGCAAACAACTAAAATCAGAAATAAAAATGGAAACATTACTTCCAACCTTTCAGACACAAAAGAGTATAAGAGAATATTATGAAGAATTGTATTCTAACAAATTAGATAAAGTGAAATGGACAAACTCTTGGAAATAGCCTAAATTGACTCAAGAAGATATTTTAAAACTCTAAATAGGGTTAAACAAATTAAAGAGATTGAGTCAGCAATACAAAATCTTCCAAGGAAGAAAAGTCCCTAACCAAATGGCTTCACTGGTGAATTCTATTAAACATTTAAGAATTAACACAATCCTTCTCAAAATCTTCCAAAAAAATATAAGAGGAGAGAATGCTTCCTGACTCTTTCTGTGAGGCCAGCATTATCCTGTAACCAAAGCCAGATAAAGATATCACAAGAAAATTACAGACCAGTATCCTTTATGAATATTAATGTAAAAATCCTCAACAAAATACTACCAAACTGAATCCAACAGCACATTAAAAGGATCGTACACCATGATCAAGTGGGGTTTATCCCAAGAATGCAAGGATTCTTCAATATGAGCAAATCATTCAATGTGATACACCATATTAACAAACTGAAGGAGAAAAACCATATGATCATCTCAATAGATGCAGAAAAAGCTTTCAAGAAAATTCAACACCAATTTATGATAAAAACCCTCCAGAAAGTAGGCATAGAGGGAACTAACCTCAACATAATAAAGGCTGTATATGACAAACCCACAGGCAACATCATTCTCAATGGTGAAAGACTGAAAGCATTTCCACTAAGATCAGGAACAAGACAAGGTTGCCCCCTCTCACCCCTATTATTCAACATAGTTTTGGAAGTTTTAGCCACAGCAATCAGAGAAGAAAAAGGAGTAAAAGGAACCCAAATCGGAAAAGAAGTAAAATTGTCACTGTTTGCAGGTGACATGATACTATACATAGAGAATCCTAAAGATGCTACCAGAAAACTAGTAGAGGTAATCAATGAATTTGGTAAAGTATCAGGACACAAAATTAATGCACAGAAATCTCTTGCATTCCTATAGAGTAATGATGAAAAATGTGAAAGAGAAATTAAGAAAACACTCCCATTTACCACTGCAACAAAAAGAATAAAATACCTAGGAATAAACCTACCTAAGGAGACAAAAGACCTGTATGCAGAAAACTATAAGACACTGATGAAAGAAATTAAGGATGATACAAACAGATGGAGTGATATACCATGTTCTTGGATTGGAAGAATCAACATTCTGAAAATGACTCTACTACCCAAAGCAATCTACAGATTCAATGCAATCCCTATCAAACTACCAATAGCATTTCTCACAGAACTAGAACAAAGAATCTCCCAATTTGTATGGAAACACAAAAGACCCCGAATAGCCAAAGCAATCTTGAGAAACAAAAACGGAGCTGGAGGAATCAGGCTTTATGACTTCAGACTATAGTACAAAGTTGCAGTAATCCAGACAGTATGGTACTGGCACAAAAACAGAAAGATAGATCAGTGGAACAGGATAGAAAGCCCAGAGATAAACCTATGCACAAATGGTCACTTTATTTTTGATAAAGGAGGCAAGAATATACAATGGAGAAAAGGCAGCCTCTTCAATAAGTGGTGCTGGGAAAACTGGACAGCTACATGTAAAAGAATGAAATTAGAATACTCCCTAACACCATACACAAAAATAAACTCTAAATGGATTAAAACCTAAATGTAAGGCCAGACACTGTAAAACTCTCAGAGGAAAACAGGCAGAGCACTCTATGACATAAATCACAACAAGATCCTTTTTGAGCCACCTCCTAGAGCAATGGAAATAAAAACAAAAATAAACAAATGGGACCTAATGAAACTTAAAAGCTTATGCACAACAAAGGAAACCATAAACAAGACCAAAAGACAACCCTCAGAATGGGAGAAAATATTTGCAAATGAAGCAACTGACAAAGGATTAATCTCCAAAATATACAAGCAGCTCATGAAGCTCAATATCAAAAAACAAATGACTCAGTCCAAAAACGGGCAGAAGACCTAAACAGACATTTCTCCAACGAAGATATACAGAGTGCCAACAAACACATGAAAGGATGCTCAACATCACTAATCATTAGAGAAATGAAAATCAAAACTACAACGAGTTAGCACCTCACACCAGTCAGTATGGCCATCATCAAAAAATCTACAAACAATAAATTCTGTATAGGGTGTGGAGAAAAGGGAACCCTCCTACACTGTTGGTGGGAATGTATATTGATACAACCACTATGGAAAACAGTATGGTGGTTCCTTAAAAAACTAAAAATAGAACTACCACATGACCCAGCAATCCCACTCCTGGGCATATACCCTGAGAAATCCATAAGTCAAAAAGAGTCATGTACCACAATGTTCATTGCTGCACTATTTACAATAGCCAGGACATGGAAGCAACCTAAGTGTCCATTGACAGATTAATGGATAAAGAAGATGTGGCACATATATACAATGGAATATTACTTAGCCATAAAAAGAAACGAAATTGAGTTATTTTTAGTGAGGTGGATGGACCCAGAATCCGTCATACAGAGTGAAGTAACTCAGAAAGAGAAAAACAAATATGGTATGCTAACACATATATCTGGAATCTAAAAAAAAAAAAGTGGTTCTGAAGAACCTAGGGGCAGGACAGGAATAAAGACACAAACCTAGAGAGTGGCCTAGAGAGTGGACATGGGGAGGGGGAAGTGTAAGCTGAGACGAAGTGAGAGAGTGGCATAGACATATATACACTACCAAATGTAAAATAGATAGCTAGTAGAAAGCAGCCGCATAGCACAGGGAGATCAGCTCGGTGCTTTGTGATCATCTAGAGGGTTGGGATAGGGAGGGTGGGAGTGAGATGCAAGAGGGAGGAGATATGGGTATATATTTATACGTATAGCTGATTCACTTCGTTATACAGCAGAAACTAACACAACAATGTAAAGCAATTATGCTCCAATAAAGATGTCAAAAAAACAAAAATAGATCATGACCTAATAAGTGCTAAAACCTTAAAACTCTTAGAAGAAAATATAGGCATACATCTTCATTACCCTGGATTTGGCAATAGATTCTTAGTTGACACCAAAAGAAAACAGTGATAAATATAAAAATTAAAAGCTTTTGTTCATAAAAGGACATTAGCAAGACTGTGAAAGCACAGTCTATGGAATAGGATAAAGTATTTTCAAATCACATATGATAAGGGTTTAATATCAAGAATATATAAAGAATTCCTAAAACTCAACAAAATATAGAAAAAATTCTATTTAAAAATGGGCAAAGAAATTGAATAAATATTTCTCCAAGGAGGAAATACAAATGGCCAATAAGTGCATGAAAAGATGCTCAACTTCATTAACCATTCGGGTAATGCAGCTCATATGCACAATTGTCTATGACTTTACATCTTCTAGTATAGCTATAATTTTAAAAAGCAGAAAATAGCAAGTATTGGTAATATTGTGGAGCAATCAGAATGCTCATACATTGCTGGTGAAAATGTAAAATGAAGGAGCTCTCTGAAAAAGTTAGACAGTTCCTCAAAAAGCTAAACAGAATTACCATATGGTCCATATGTTCTATTCCTAGGTATATATACCCAAAAGAATTGGAAATAGAGATGAAATAGATAACTCGTGTGCCAATGTTCTCTGCAATATTAACAATAGCCCCAAAGTGGAAACAACCCAAGTGTCTATCAACAGATAGATGGATGGATAAAATAAAAAGTGGTTGTTTTGGGTTTAATTTTGTCCCTCCAAAATTCCTAATCTCTAGTATCTCAAAATGTGATCTTACTTAAAAATAGCATTGTTGGAAAAGTAATTAGTTAAGATGATATCATACTGGAGTAGGTTGAGCCCTTAATCCAGCATGAATTGTGTCGTTATACAAGTGGGAAATTTGGAGATAGACATGCAGAGAGGGAAGACAATATAAAGAGGCAAAAGGAGAAAATTACCATCTACGAACCAAGGAGAAAAGCCTGGATTACATCCTTCCTCACAGCTCTCAGAAGGAACCAACCCTGCTGGCTGCTTATTATGGACTCCCAGCCCCCAGAACTGTAAGACAATAAATTTCTGTTGGTTAAGCCACCCAGTTTGTGGCCTTTTGTTATAGTAGCCTAGAAAACTAATACAATGGTATGTACATACAGTGAAACATTATTCAACCATAAGAAAGTGATGAAGTTCTCATACAGGCTACAACATACATGAACCACAAAAGCATTATGCTAAGTGAAATAAGCCAGATACAAAAGGACAAATATTGTATGATTTCACTTGCATAGAATATTTAGAATAGGGAAACTCATAGAGAGAGAAAATAGAATAAACTTTACCAGGGGCTAGGGTGAGGGGAAATGAGCAAAATGGCCTTAGAGTCTCTGGGGTGATGAAACTATTTGGAAATAATGATGATGCTTGCAACTAATTCCACTGAATTATACACTTAATAACGGTTCAAATGCAAGTTTTATGTTATGTATATTTTGCCACAAAAATTCAAATATATGAAAAAAAGAAGTACAATGGGCTAGAAAGTTTCAGAGTCCATATTCCAAATGGGAGAGTTTAAAACAATCTTGGAGTCCTTGGATTTATGTACAAAAGGAGTCTTTCTTGTTGACTAGAAGTGCTGCTTTGGATTGTTATGATTCAAGTACTGGACACAGATTGGTGAAAGCAGAGGGTGGAGGTTAAGAGTTAGTGAGGGACCCAGGTCAGCAAGGACAAATATTCAATTCTGAGTAGCCATAAACCTTTGCTAAAATCTTTTTTTCCAATTAATTAATTTATTTATTTTTGGCTGCATTGGGTCTTCATTGCTGCATGCGGGCTTTCTCTAGTTGCAGCCAGCGGGGATTACTCTTTGTTGCGGTGTGCGGGGCTTTTCATTACGGTGGCTACTCGTTGCAGAGCACAGCATTCAATAGTCGTGGCGCACGGGCTCAGTAGTTGGGGCTCGTGGGCTCTAGAGCGCAGGCTCAGTACTTGTGGTGCACGGGTTTAGTTGCTCCACAGCATGTGGGATCTTCCCAGACCAGGGCTCCAACCTGTGTCTCCTGCATTGGCAGGCAGATTATTAACCACTGCGCCACCAGGGAAGTACTTGCTAAAATCTTAATGTAGCAGTTTATGTGAATGGAAAATTCACTCATATCTATTTATAATCTCTTGAGTTTCCTTTTCAGTTCCCTTCATTATCCCCATATTTCATGCCCCTGCTTTAAAAAAAAAAAAAACTAAATTAAAAAAAATTTGTAGTTGGGAAAGACTGAAATAATCATAATAAATTATAATCAAAAGATAGACATCAAGCACTGTTCTTTTTTTAATGTGATGTCAACTCATTTAAAGTTCATATTAGCAATTTAATTTTTCCATCAACCCTGAGAAGCAGGCATTGTTCTGTCAATTATGAGAGAGAAATTTGAGGCTGAGAGTATGTAAAGTCTGCAGGCCAAGATGAGGTGAAAATGGGATTAAGACCAAGTCTGTCAGACTCTGACATCCGTGGTTATTTCATGTATTCTGCTGTGGCTTCCTATTCAAGGAAATGCACAGTAATGAGAGGGAAGGGATAGACCTGTATTCAGAGCTTGTGGTAGGTTAGAAGAATGGTTATCCTCCCTGCTCCCTGGGGAATCCCTTGATTACTAAAATTTTCTATTGCTGTCCTTGGGGAAAAAAATCACCTTATAATCATCAATTATCAAGAATATCGTAAGCCCCAAAGGGTGTAAATCAGTTCCTTTTGGGTAAGCAAAAGCAACACCTGTTTGCAGGGCCTCTCACCGCTGTGGCCTCTCCCGCCACGGAGCACAGGCTCCGGACGAGCAGGCTCAGAGGCCATGGCTTACGGGCCCAGCCACTCCGCGGTATGTGGGATCCTCCCGGGCTGGGGCACGAACCCGTGTCCCCTGCGTAGGCAGGCGGACTCTCAACCACTGCGCCACCAGGGAAGCCCACCTGCTTTTTTAAGGCAGAAGGCAAGTTACTTAATTAATATTAAAATAAAGTAGAATAAAGACAGTTATACTTAAATTTTAGCAACTTAAAATAATTTCAATCAATAGTGCCATGGAAAGACTGGAAAATCAGAAATTTCCACATCAAAGTGTCAAGTGGGGTCACAAAAAGAGACAAGTTAAGACAGTGAGAGAAAAGGTGAGAGAGGCATGAATATGTGTGTTCATATAACAGTTTTGAGGGAAAGAATGTAAAAGTGTCTGACATATGATTGACTCAACGTCTGAGTGACTTCCCTCCCTCTCCCCTCCCCCCCACCTTCCTTCCTTCCTTCCTTTTTCTCTCTCTAGTGCCATGAAAATACAAAACTAAAACTAAATCAATCTTTCATAAATCACAAAATAAAACAAGTAACGTTCTGTAAGGAGCATCTGGTGTTCTGGCGTAGAGTTGCCAAGTGTCCTTTGAATATTCACTCAGCAGGGTATCTGCAATTTAAATACCTTGTTATAGTTGATAAGGGTTGTCAAAGAAGCACATTAACATGCCTTAGGGATTAATTTTGGGCTTTACAGATTTCATGTGTGTGAATAAGATACGCCTGTAACATGAGTGGCACAATCTCAAAAGGCTACACTTACATCTTTCATGCAGTTAGAGTTTGAACAATCAAATATAGCTCAGGTTGTATTTTAGTAAAAATAATTATTCAATTATATACTACTGAAGATGTTATTAAACAGTTAATTCTACACTTACATATTTGAATTAATTGTAATGTGTTCATATAGCCATTATAGACATTTCTCTTTAAAGGTAAAAACTAGTTTAGCATACAGTTAACAATGCATTACAATAAGTCACTAATAGGTTAATTTAGAAAAAAAGTAAGAATTGCTTGAATTAAGCAAGTTTTGCATCTCATTGCTACTTTAGAGAAAACCTTTAGTTTAACTTTTATGTCTTACAAAACTCTGCCTATGCTAACAAAAAAATGGTGATTTCTACGTAGGAACATCAGAAATCAACCCCCCAAAGACAGAAGAGTAGATAGAAGTAATATACACATTGGAGACTGTATTTTTTCCTCAGCATTTTCAGTAAGTCTGAAAATAAGACAAATTGCCTTTTATATTACCTGTTTTGATATTTCTTCTCCTACACTGTCGTCACTGAATGTGGGATTTCTTCTATAGTTAAGAGATATATTTGTTTCAATGAGGTCACAACCATCCCTGGTTTACCAGATGACTAGTTCACCACACTCACCAACTGCTTGCAGGTATGCATACCCATATTCTCTGCCTTGAGGAAAAATCAACATATCTTGAAAATCAAAACTATTGATATTATTGTAAGCTTCTTTCAGCTTTTATTTTATTGCAGTGCTTTCTGTTTTGTATTCCATAGTTGTAATATTATTGCATATAAGATTTGCTTCCATGAGGGCAAATAATTTTGATAAGTAAGCATAATTTTCACAGAATGCATCATTCTATTTGCATGAAAACTTATTAGCACTCCAGTATGATTTTTTACACCTTTATATAGTTTAGCATTGATTTTATATTATCAAAATTGTACAAATAAAAAGTATTGTCTCACTCTTCAACTAATAATTTCCCCTGTGGGTTCTTTATACTTGAGAATGAATTAGTATAAATGATTAGGTATTCTATTAAAGGTAGTTTTTAAACTGTGTGTTTAGAATAAATCTTAATTTAATCGAACTAATGTTTCTCATCAAAATGCCAGTCTATATTCTTTTGAAAATGACACAGGATATACAGAATTATACGTAGCATTCTTAGCACACAATTTATCAATAAATGTTAGTTTATTGATCTGGTTTTAAATCTCTAATATATTATATTTTACACACATGCATTCCTATATAGGATTTAAAAAAATGCTAATAAAAGAGCATATCCATTTAATTTTGGTATTCACCTATATCTGCCTATGATGGCCATGGGCTGCTCACCGACACTCTAGTTTATGAACTTTGACTTAAAGTCAAATATATATATATATATATATATATATATATATACACAACAACATAAATGGTTGTTGACAGAGGTCAGGTGTTAGTCTGTGACCACTGGTCAAGTTGTCTCACTGAGCAGAGACAGCAGTCTGTGTGCATTATAAGTAAATGCACAAAAGGGAATATCATTGTTAAAATTGCTACTGTAGTTCACTGAATATTGATGTAGAGGTCCTTAAACACATATGGCCGTTGTACAGTGTTCTGGTGGTTTTGAAGGTAAAATGTCCTCTCTTACCTAAAGAACCAAAATGATATATATGATAGACGTCTTTGTTCTCTGTTTATATATATATATATATATATATATATATATACATACATATAATTGTTTTTGAATATCATTTTATGTAATAATTGAAGGATACATCTACATAAGACCAAAGTACATCTGTTGCTTTGCATTTTGGACCTCTTATTCTGGTAACAAAAGTAGTTTATTTTCATTTGGTAATGACCCCTTCCCCTTTCTCAGTCTATGTAATTTGATTCCAACCCTACTCACCCATGTGTTGATGAATAATAATAATTGTGTGTATATAATATATATACCTACATTTTTTTGACTGATACAAATTTTATTTTTCATGCTAAAATTTTTACAAATTTGATTTTGTCATGCACAATTACAAGAGGAACAGTTACAAGTGAATTTAAAAAATAGTATTTGTGGGCACTTCTATTTGTTTTACTCTCATAAGCATGTTTTGTTACAGGTACAGCAACAATAGTTATAATTACAGAACTGCTCAACTTGGAAATTTAATAAATATGTTATGATGGAGGCTAATATCTAATATAAACAAAGAGTAAGTGCCCAAACATAGTCTCACACTCTATATTATTCTAACGTATACACTGTGAAAGGACTCCCCCACATTCTTAGCACATCCATCCCCTCACTTTTCTTTTTTGGTGAAAACATTTATGTTCTTCTCTTAGCAAATTTCAAATATACATTACAGTATTATCAACTATAGTCACCATGTTGTACATTAGATCCTCAGACCTTATTCATCTTATAATTGGAAGTTTATACCAACCACACCCTATTTCCCCTAGCTCCCATTTAGCCCTTGGCAACCACTTTTCTATTCTGTTTCTATGACTCTATGATGTTGATTTTTTTGTTTGTTTGGTTTTGTTTTTATTTAGATTCCGCATATTACTGACACCACGCAGTAATTGTCTTTCTGTGTCTGACTTATCTCATTTAGTGTAATACCCTGAAGTTCCCACCCATGTTGTCACAAATGGCAGGATTTCCTTCTTTCTCATGGCTGAATATATATATATATATGTATATATATATATATATATATACAGTTGACCCTTGAACAACATGGATTTGAACTGCAAAAGTCCACTTATATGCAGATTTTTTCAATAAATATACCATTGGCTCCCCTTATCTGAGAGTTCCATATCTGGATCGTGTACTACATTCGATGATATTCAACTGGTTGGCTCCACAGATAAGGAACCTGTGGATTCAGAGGGCCAATGATAAGATTTGAGCATCTGTGGATTTTTGTATCCAAGGTGGGTCCTGAAACCAATCCCCCTTGGATTCTGAGGGACGACTGTATAGATATATACCACATCTTTTTTTTAGTTAATTCATCACTTGGTAGACACAAGTTGTTTACATATTTGCTGAGTGTGAATAGTGCTGTAATGAACATGTGTATGCAGATATGTCTTTGATAACCTGTCTTCTTTTCCTTTGGCTATATACTGAAGAGTGGGATTGCTGGATCAAATGGAGTTCTATTTTTTTTTCTTGAGGAAAAATATTTTATTTTTTCTATCATTTGGGGGAACCTCCATACTGTTTTCCATAGTGCTGTGCCAATTTACCAATATTTAAAACTAAAATGCCATGTGCTAGGCACATGCTAAACCAGTTATTCCATTCCATTTCAATGCTTTTGATATTGTCACATCATCTATGCTAGTTCATTTAGAATCAATTCCAGAAAGTTCTCTGGAGTTACTCAGAAAAAGGCTTGTTTTGTAGTCTAGGGTTCTTAACCATAAAATTACGTAAGACTACAGTTGCTGGTAACAACTATGAGGGGAGAACTGTCAAAGAGCAAAGCCAATCCAGGAAAATCAGAAGCAAATAATGAAAGAGACTGTCTTCATGCTAAGGCTTCAAGTCCCTGACCTGATACCAACCAGTTACATGAACCAAAATTATTTTTTCTTAAAACTAAATTTGAATTAATTTTGTATCAACTAATATCTGAGAAAACTCTTAAGATTGTTTTGTATTTTTCCAATTAATCTGATTTTAAAATTCAAAAGAAATTTTTGCATAATAGACCAAATCATCCAAAGATTGACTGATGTTTAGTTTATACCAGTTGTCTTAGTTTTGTATGAAAACTGTGGAGAAAACACAGTATGTATTTGGAATTAACTCTGTGAAGAAATAATATTAATTCAACTCTTCCTCTTCTTGCCTTTTTGTTTGTTATTTTTTCAGAATCAAATAGTCATTATTTATTCCTACACAGTCACTTTAGGTAGTCTATCTAAATAGATATCGAGAAGTACAGTTTTATCTTAAAATAGAAAAAGAAAACATATTTTTAACAATTGCTATGAATTAAAATGAAAATTTTATTCACTTGAAAATAACACATCATGGAATTAGCAATGACTATTGAAATGTAAGTATTTCGTTTTGTTAAAATTTCCCATCAGAATCAGATTCAAAGAAAAAATTAAACCAGAGAGTTTCATAAAATCAAACAATCTCCATTGGAATGAAGTTTCAAAATAATGGGAGAAAACACAACCACTATATCCTGGAATAATAATAATACGGTATTCATGTAAAAAAAAAAAAAAAAACCAGAATAGCCTTTCATTTCTTTGAGCGGGAAACAGAGGAAAACCAAAAGGACGCATGCTAAATATAAAAAGTCAGGAAATGATGTGTTAGAATTTCTCTTGTGAGAGCATAAGCTGAAATGCAGTTTTCACTGTTCAGATTAATGTATTTAATTTATAGTAGAATTAGGAAGAAACTATTCCCTTTCAATGGAAATAAGATTGTAGGACCACAGAAATAGTGTTAGAATCAAACATTACGTATTTTAACTATGCAAAGCTAGACACTTATTCCTTACAGTATTTGAGGGAACTTTACAAAAATAATCACGTGCTTAAAATAGGAAATATCTGTCAGAGGGAGATGAAAGCACATTTTGCCCAAGAGCCTTCGTTTCCAGCTCCACTATACTACAACAGGCCCCTGGGTGCAAATGGCATCTGCCATTGAGCTGTATCTCTGAACTCTGGTTATTTGGCCATTTGTGTACACGTTTTCCTTTCTGAGAGTTAATTCATATATATGAAGACCCACAAAATGGCCGCCCCAGTGGCCCAGCCCACGTCGCAAATCTACACCTAGATCAGCCTGTCAAAGAAACAACATGCACCAATCACCATCCTCCAACTCAGCCTTACTAGCTCCCCTTACCCTGGAAAATAGAACCTGCTACCCTACAAGAAAATCCCGGACCTCCTAGCCAATCACGCCCCGTTTTGCTTGTATCTTCTAATGCTCCGTAAAACTTGGTCTTGCCCCAAATCCCTCTCCACTGCTTGCCAGGCACTGTACTCCCCCAGTCCATGGTTGTTTTCTTCAATAAAGGACATCAAACTCATCATTAAATTGTTTTAGTTTTGTCATTTGACATTTCATACTATCTTATACGTCCCTTACGGTAAGCATCCAGTATTCCTGACTCACTGCACTGAACCTAGTTATTTAATTTTTTAAATGAATATATTCAAATAATTGAGTGTTTCTTTCACTATAAAACGCATCCTTGATTTAAATGTTAACTCTCTGTTAAATACCTTATAATTTTCCTAGTGTTATCTGGAAATGGATCATGTCCCTAGACTCATATCACTGCTAATTTGGTGAATTGGAGCTAAGTGGCTGAGGTTCTTCAGGACATGAAATATCTGCAGAAATGTCACTGGGCACCCGGAGCAACAGAAATGACTCATCACATTTTTTCAGGGGAGGTGGGTGATTTGCATACCCTTCTCCTCTATCAATTAAGTAACAGTTAACTGACATAACTTAGAGGTGCTGTATCCTAATATATTTTTTCTCTAACTGCTGTGGTTGGGAAGTTTTGCAAATCAATCTATTTTGCTATGTTAATAGGAACCAATCAGAAGCAGCTTATATCTCACTATCTCAGATCAACAATGAATTCCTGTTACCAGAACTAACTTTCTAAAACACAGACATGAGAAGACTGAACAGAATGTACACATTTTAGCATGGGATAAATGACACCTCACAATTTGGACTAAGTTTACTTTTTAACACTCAATCCAAGCCTCAAACCATTTCCAGCTTCAGTCTGAGATAGTCCTTGTCTGTCAAGAGCACTGCATTATATAGCAAAGAACTTAGACTTCCCTTGAGTCTACACGCACTCATTTTCTTACTGCCATGCCTGATGTCTTTGTGCCTCTTTCCTAGGGTTTAACTGCAAGACTGAATACCATTACTCTTATTCCACTACTTTCCATTAACCTTTAAGCCAACATAATTTGCTTCTTTAACACACTAAAGAGGATTTACAAACTTGGAGGTTCCCCCAAATGATCTGCAATGCGATATAGGATTCATGAAGCTTATGGGAAGAATTGTGCAGTTAGTACCTATTCAGTTTCTCCCATAGCCCTCCCTAGAAAGCAGCATCACATATTTCAATCTGACTTTATTTATTCAATTCATTAATAGATATCCGAAGTTCCAACAAATTCCATATGGTAGATATCGTTAATTATACCTTTTTCACTTCGTAGGGAAAGTTTCTATGATGAATTAAAATGTATTTGAAGTCTTTCATGTCATGGGACTTCCCCAGGGGTCCAGTGGTTAAGGCTCTGAGCTTCCAACGCAAGGGGCGCAAATTCAATCCCTGGTTGGGGAACTAAGATCCCACATGCCATGCGGCCAAAAAGAAAACAAGAAACAAAAACAACAACAAAAACCCTTAAAAAATAAAGTCTTTCATTTCCATTCTATGGTTACATCCACCTAATGATATAATACTTTTTCCATCCCCTTTCAATTTTGCTTTAATTGAAGAATTATGCAGAATATAAATATATATGTCATTGAATTTTCTCAACAGAAATGTATCTAACAGCCCACAAAGTCAAAGACTGAGACATTACTAGCACCCCAAGCCTTTCTTGTGTGTGTTTGTCCCATTCACTCTCCTACTGCATTCTTCTAAATGAGACTATTATTCTGCCTTCTAACACATGGGTTAGCTCTGCCTGTTTTGAATTTTATCTATATGAGTGCCTTGGCAGGCATTTTTAGTGTATGGCTTCTTTCAATTAGCACCATGCTTAGGATGTTTAGCTATACTTTTTGCATGGAGTTGTAGGTTTTTCTTTGTATAGTGCCCCAATGTGTGAATGAACTACACTTTTAAGTATGTATTTCACTATTGATAAAACTTGGGTTGGGGTTAATTTTGACACTTTTGAATTAATGCTGCTATACATATTCTTATCTAAGTCTTTAGGTGAGCATATCATTCATTTATTTTGAGTATTTACAACAGTAGTAGAATTGCAGGCTCAGAGGACTAAATTCCTTTTTGTTTTTCTTAAAACATTTTTACAAACTTTTCTTGAGATTAGAGCACAGTTTGTGCAAAGTTAAGATCCTCCTCCCATTTGTCTTGAGAATTTATGCAATTTTAATATTTACTTTAGTACTATATGAAGCTATGGCCAATATGGCTGATGATGGGTTTGACAAGTGTGGAAATAGAGGTACTTCCTTGGAGTCAACCATCTGGGGTAGAGAGTTTCATCTGTTACATTTTCATGCCAAGTAGGTGTTACTTCATCATAAAATGACAACAGCCCGGAAGAGGATAAAATTACTGGATTTTATCCTTCTTGCCCCAACTGAAAATGAACCACAATCTCTCCATGTCTGCTGCTTTTTTAAAAAAAATAAATTTTAAATTTACAACGTTTTAATTTATAGAAAGATAGCATAGAGATTTCCCATATGTTCCACACTCATTTTCCCCTATTATCAATATCTTTACATTATGCGGTCATTCTTTACAATTAATGAACTGACTTTGACACATTATTATCTGACAAAATATTATAGCATTTAATTAAATTGATTGTGTGTGTGTGATGTTATCTCCATATAGCAGTGGGCAGTGCAGAAATGTAGACTCTCATTACAATAAGTAACTAGAGGGTTTGATTCAAAGAAGAGAAAAACTAAAGATAAATGTAAATGAAGGAAGATAGTGAATGAATACATAGACCATAGGAAAAATTAAAGAATCACAAAAATAAACAAACTGAACTAGAAATAATACAACAGTATTCACAAGACTGTCCAAAATGTTTCACTGATGGAATGTTTTTTTCATATGTTTTGAAGTTTTAGGTGCACGTTTGAATAGATTGTCTAGATCAGAGCCAGACACGCAATAGAACATTCTGAGATGATTATCTGAACACTTGAAATGTGTCCAATGCAGCTGAGGAACTGAATTTCTAACTAATTTTAATTAATTTTAAATTTAAATAACTGCATGTGGCTAATCACTACCGTACTGAACAACACAGGAAGAAATATCGCAAGTAATACTTTTATTTACTTTTCTTTGCTGTATGTCTTAAGAACACATTGCTATTCATAAGTATGAGAAATAGACATATGTATCTCTGTTTTGGTTTTTCCTTTAGAATATTTTTACTTGTTTTATTTTAGGCCGCGCCATGTGGCTTGCAGATGTTAGTTCCCAGACCAGGGATTGAACCTGTGTCCCCTGCAGTGGAAGCTCAGTGTCTTAACCAATGGACCACCAGGGAAATCCCTGTATCACTGTTTTTATTGAAAATAATTTTTAGTATCACTTTTGCCTCCTTATGAATGTTAGCCATGCTTAGCATAATAATACTGATGTATTTTTACTTCACAGAAATTTTCAAATTGATTACTGATTATTCATCTACTTCTTGATGTCTATGAAACACCTATTGTCTAGTAAACGTGTAGAATTCATATTATTCATTTAAAGATTTTATATTTACTCTCAAACTCATCTAAATTACCTAATTGATTTTGCTTTTTCTTATCTTTCATGTTGTGTTTTATTTTGTTTAGCTCTATTGTTTACATAACTGACTTACATCAAGGGCATGTATATTTTGTTTACCATTGGATCCTGAGTACAGGCATGGTGCCTACCTATGCAGTTTACGTGGTAAATATTTATTGGTTGAAAGAATTAAATATTGAATAATAAAGCTGCTTTAAAATTTTTCTTTAGAGTAGAATATAATTAAATCAATAAATATTGAATAAGTCTGAGGAAATATGTAAACACTTTGCAAATGTTGATATGCAACAATGGGTCATTTTTTAAGTGAGCTTTATTTTTCTCTTATCTTTTAATAGATTATTTAAAATATAAGTACAATTATCTAAAGACTTAAAAGGTAATCAAATTTATGTCTCTTATGTTTGCTCATTTTCTAAGGAGTTTCTATATAGTTTCTGTATATGTTAATTGGGTGGGTAGAATTTGAACCACCTGCTGTAAAATGAATGTATTTAGCAACATTCTCCATGTAATAGGACTAATCTTACTTGCAATTTCTCTTCTATTAAAGTGGTAATGAATGCAAGTGGTGTTCTAAACAGTTTATTTTCATATAGTTGGTGAAGTTTAGCTGGCTGCAGAGTATGAGGGGAGGGAATGATTAAGGCGTCATTATTGCCACGGGAAAGGTGTTGCCTCATAACTAAGCAAAGATCAGAATCATAACACAGTCGGTTTCTGTAGGTGGCCTGTGTAAGAAACACTCCTGTAATGCCCTGTAAGATTTTGTGGACTATATCATGGAGAAAGAAAACAAAACTCTGCTTGAGTGAAAAAAAACGTAAACTAAGCTAGCAATAAACAGCATATTAGGTTTTGTTTGAGTTTCCTATGTGGTAGCTCTGTGAGCTTGTAAAGTAATTTTATATCTTATTGTCTTAAAATATGCAGAAACTCAAAATGACTATACCTCAAATAATTTGAAAAAAGACCTAATTTGACTTTCAGATTGTTAGAGGGTTAAAGTTTCATGCTCCATATATATATATATACATATACACCATTTATCACTAATTTACTGAATGTAATATATCATTTTCTAAATTTTCTGTAAATTGTTCTGTTCTTGAATCAATCTCTCACTCTCTTTCCATATATAATATATTATATAATATTATAATATATTAAAATGTATCAAAAGAAATATATATATCTTCCATTTTTATAACTTACCATAAAAAATCCTGTAGTTAAATCTCTTTGTTTGCTTTGTACTGCATCTATTCTTGCACAGCTGAACACGGTTAAAAACAAACAAAATCTGCAACCATGCTGACCTATCAGAGTTTGGGGGAGGGAGTTAATAAGGAGAGTACAGTCTCTTTGAGTAAGGAGCAGAGCCTTGTATATACATAATTCATGAAAACTTGTCCCAGTAAATTGGGTTTCCCTATCACCAGATAAATTGGAATGCCCTAGTTAAGGAAACTAAAAAATAACAGCTTTCAGACTCTGTAAATGTCATGACATTCTGATTACTGAATGCTTCAGAGTAAGCAAAAGTAAACATACTGTTGCTAGTACATAATCAAAATCCATAGTGGGAAGTAATTGCTAAAAATCCATTTGGAGGTGCTCAGTGGTTCCCTATACCTCACCTTTATAAGGTTACCAGGATTACATCGCTTAAAAAGAAGGTATGTGAAGGCAACGTCCACTGCTAGATCAGAAAAGTTTCTCCACCAATGTTTCCTCAATATTACAGCCAACTTGTCCTGGTGTAACGTGTTGTCACATGAAGGATTTTGGCAATTACCCATCTAAGGTTATCTGGTGCTACCAAGGAAACCATTTGGTTTTACTAGGTTTTATAAACCTCAAGATTCTTAAAATGTTTAAAACGAAAAACATAGCACTGTCTTATGATGATAAAGTATGTACATCTAATACATATATAAATTATCATATAAATAATGGGGGATGGATAATCCCCTATGTTTGTTAAGTTTTCTACATTTCCCATTAAGTGACACAACTCTAAGTAGATTGCACAAAGTTAAGGATGTAAGTTTTTATCTGTAGAGCAACCACCATGGTATAATGCAAAGAGGTATAGTTAAACCTCTCAATAGATAGATTAAATAGAAGACACAAAAAGAGACACAGAAAACAGATGAAACAAAAGGAAAATAAATGGTAAAATTGTGAATGTAAATCTAACTATATTGATAATTACCTTAAATATCAAACACTCCAATTAAATCATGTTATAATGAATAAAAAAATCTAAGATCAATTATGTGCTGGCCATAAGAGACATGCTTTAAATATAAAGACACAATAAAGAAGTAAATAGCTGGCGTGAGAGAGCAGCATTTTAGAGATATGAAAGGGGATATTATAAACAACTTTATGCCATCAGTCATTAGATAAAATGGACATCTTGGATTGAATGGACAAATTTTTTGAAAGAGATATCTTTTTTTGTTTTTTGTTTTTTTAAATTCTCATGTGTATACACCCAGCAGTGGAATTGCTGGGTATTATGGTAATCCTATGTTTAACTTATTGAGTAACTGTCAAACTGTTTTCCACACAGACTGCATCATTTTACATTCCCACCACCAATATATGAAAATTACTATTTCTCTATATCTTCACCAATATTTTTTTCCATTAAAAAATAAGTTGGCTAATCTAGTGGATTTGTAGTGACATCTCATTGTGCATTTGATTTTTATTTCTCTACTAAAAAACCAGTGAGAAGTTGGACTCATTGTCCTAAAAACCAGTGCCTGGAACAAGAAAAATAACATCCAAGAAGACGGCTTAACTATCCAGAGCTTCATCCAATATTAATAGGATTTTCTAATTCTAATGTCCGTCTGCATCTCTTCATTCCTTGAATACCCATGTCTAATTATATATTTTTTCCAAAACTATAAATCCTCAAATTTCCAATTATGAAAACAATACACAGGCATAGAAAAAGGAATTACAGCACAAAGAAGAAAACGAAAGTCAGCAGTAATCACACTGTAGTTGGTTGACAAATGTCCCCCCCACAGATTCATATCCACCAGGACCTTCCGAATGTGACCTTATTAAGAAATAGAGTCTTTGCAAATATAATTAAGTTAAGACTCTCTAGTTTAAATCAACTTGGATTAGGATGGGACTTAAATCCCATGACTAGTGTCCTTGGAAGAAGAGAAGACACAAAGACATAGGGAGAAGGCCATGTGAAAACGGGAGGCAGAGATTAGAGTTATGCTCCCATAAGCCCAGGGATGCCCGGAGCCACCACAAACCGAAAGAGGCAAGAAAAGATACTCCCCTAGAGCCTTGGGAGGGTGTGTGACCCTGCTTGACACCTTTGAACATCTGGCCTCCAGAACTGTGAGAATACATTTCTGTTGTTTTAAGCCACCTGGTTTGTGGAAATTTGTTGCAGCAGGTCTAGAAAACTAACACACCTATTATCCCCAGATAGCTAGGTCAACTGTCTGAAGTACTTTTCAACATTTTTTTGTATGAATATATTTATGCATATATGTATGGTATATATTTATCTATATGATATATATTTATATATATGATAGAGAAAAAGAGAGGGTAACAGATAGAGAGATGGAGTCAGTAAATGCAAATCTAATTTTAAAAAATAACTTCTTCCTGGATGTGGTTTATAGATTCAGTGGAATATTACTCAGCCATAAAAAATGAAATTTTGCCATTTGCAGCAACATGAATCGATCTAGAGGGTATTATGCTAAGTGAAATAAGTCAGCGAAAGACAAATTACTTCATGATCTCACTTATATGTGGAATCTAAAAAACAAAACAAACAAACAAGCAAGACATAACAAAAGCAGACTCACCAATACAGGGAATAAACGAGTAGTTGCTAGAAGGGAAGAAGATGGGGAGGTGGGCAAAATAGGTGAAGAGGATTAAAGGTACAGACCTCCAGTTACAAAATAAATAAGTCATGGGGATGTAATATACAGCATAAGAAATTTGGTCAATAATATTTTAATAATTTTGTATGGGGATAGATGGTTACTAGACTTACTGTGGTGGTCATTTCATAATGTATACAAATGTCAAATAACTAGGTAGTACACCTGAAACTAAAATAATATTGTATGTCAACTATATTTCAATTAAAAACTTTAAAAATAAATTTACAGTATTTACAATAATTTAATTAAGCTGACCTAGAAAAGGTCAGTGAAATTAAGGTGTAACCTTGGTGCAAACAAATGTTACATAGGTATTAGAGACTAGAAAGAAATGATCAGAGAGGAAATACATAATAGCACAAAGGGGTTCTAACAAGGAAGAAAACAAAGCAATGGGTTTAAATCCTTCTCAGGGAGTGAAGTGGAAAGATTAAGCTCTGAAATGGATACCTAATACATTTTATATAATGTTGACATGCTTGTAAATTGACCCTTGTTACTGCCAAAATGTTTAGACATTTTGAAAGCTATTGTGCTAAATTTTCCCTTTTTATTTATATGTAATCTGTTATCTTTTTTTTTTTTTTGAATTGTTTTGGTTTACCTGATGCTTTTCTTTCAAAAGCATTCAGAGTGGAACTGTTGTTACCTTTGAAAATGAAGAAAACTGCTTTTGTCTAAGTGTGGAGTTGTGAGGCTGTGAATTATACCTTACCACAAAATGTTTTCTCAAAATCCCCTGGGCATAGAATCATAGCTCAGGTATATGGGGGAGGGTGAGGACCTGGGGTGGGGAGAGAATTTGCATTTGTTAATATAAGAGAGAAATTAGAACAGGGGAGGGAACACCTAGCATTGACTTAATTTTTTTTTTACAATTTTGAGAGCATTTACTCTTTGAATTAAATTGTACTGCTGTAGAATTCACCTGGCACATTCCAACCTAAGAGTGAATATACCAGGAATAAATCTAAAATACATTCTGTGAAACTCTGCCGTTCATTTCTTCTAGAATGTGAAATGTCTTCCTTCTCTGCTTATATATGTGTATATATATATATATATATATATATATATTAGTTTCTCAAATAGATATATGAGTAAATAGCCCTGTAATGTTAGAAGCCACCTTGAAAATATAGCTCTTTTTGATTCCTATAGAAAGTTACAGGAAATTTTCAATTTGATAAGAAAATAATTAAAGCTTATTTTGTTAAATGAAATAATTATAGCAGCTTCAAAGCCTAATATTATTTAAGAAACATATTTTCAACTGTATTCACTTGAAATAATTTTTGATAAAGTTTTATTGGAAACACCAGTGATTAATATTTCATGATAAGTAGATGTGTTTAGTTTTATTTGTGAGATTAAAAAAGAGAAAAGAAGGAAAAAGTAAAGAGTAGAGCCTCTGAGATATGATAAAATAACACCAGAGAGCGACAAGTCACCTAAAATCCCATAAGCCAGTGACTGGGAAGTGTGTGTATTACATGGCTGAATAGGAACGAATTTAAACTCTGTCACATGGTATTAATCAGGGGTAGCAGCCATTGCTCAGTTTAATAACGTATTCTACCAGTGTTGATGACAACACAAAGAAATTCATGAGCCACACAATTTCAGGAGTTGCTTCCCTTTTCTGATAATAATTACATGGGCTTGAGTTCTACAGCTCTAGGAGGTTACAAAGAAGTTCAATATCTGTGAGCAAAAAGGAATCTCTTCCCAATCTACACAAGAAAAAGAGATATAAATTGTCATATACAATTTTGGGAAGCTATAAAGTTGGTTGTGTACTTTAAAAAATACAAACAGAAAAAATACATTCATGTAGCTTTACATTATGTAATGTATAATTGTATATAATTAAAGTCTTATTAATATCCGAATAGGACATTTTTGTTTGCATTATATTCACGGTTTAGTGTCTTACTGTAACATAGCAGTGACATAAATCTTATATATATAAGACTACTGAATTATAAAATTAGTAAAGCATTTTGAAGTGTTCTTTTAAAAAGGTACCATGGTTTTACACTAGTGTTAGATTAAGATTAAAAGTCTTAGTGGGTAATTTTGATCTCTAAATGAGATCTGACAAGCACATCCGAAGATGGCGTCTTGGTCCACGAGGGCTGCTATGACAAAACATCACAGACTGTGCAGCTTATAAACAGCAGAAATGGACTTCAATGCCTTGCTTTCTCCTCACAAGGTGGAAAGAGCAAGGGGTCTCTTGAGACTGTCTTTTATAAAAGCAGGAATCCCACCATGAGGGCTCTGCCCTTAGGCCCTAATCTCCTCCCGAAGGCCCCACCTCCTAACACCATCACCTGGAACAGTAGGTTTTCAACACATGAATTTGAGGGACACAAACATTCAGAACATAGCAGATGGTGTCTGTATCCAGCACTTCCTGCACATATTTTATTTGAGCTGAGGTGAAATCACAAGCAGCGATTTTGTGTTTTGCAGTGAAATTAAACCTATGTGAACTTTGATAATTAGTTATTCAGTTATGAAGTTCATGGGCCAATTAAATAATGATGAACCTCATCCCATATTTATCCCCACCAAGTGAAATGTTCTCTCTCTTTTAAAAATAATTTAGCATCTTCTGAAATATTTCATATTTAAAACATCCTTACAACAGTGACATATAATGTTTTTTTCTGTAAGAAAAGCAAATGTTCATTCAGCTTGTTCTCACTTGTCAATATTGCATATCATACCACAGATGTCTTAAAAACTATCTAAAGAGAGAACATTTGCTCTATATTGATTTCATTTATGTCTTTAAAGAGTTGTTTATGCTAATATATGAGGCATGTAAATGTTTACAAATGCAAGTTTATAACATGTCTCAATTTCAAAAGAAAATTTTTTAAAAAGATTTTCATCCAACTAATATTAAAAGTGATTTAAATATTCTTTGGGGTGAAAACATTAGTTTTACCCTTAAAGCTGACATATTTTTCCTGGAACCCAAGAGAGAATCATGAATTATAAATAAGCAACAAGACTATTAACTATGAAAATAAGTTAAACTGCATAGGTTAAATATATTATTTTCAATGAACATTGGTGCATATATTACAAGGAAAAAGCAAACAACTAAGTAAAAACTTTAATTAAGTTCCACAGCATACGTGAAGTATGTGTAGTACTTAAAAAATACATGTATAGCTGATTCACTTTGTTATAAAGCAGAAACTAACACACCACTGTAAATCAGTTATCCTCCAATAAAGATGTTAAAAAAAAATAAATAAAATGAAATGGAAAAAAAAGTACATGTATATACTATGTTTGGTCTTACTGGTAAATAAAAAGCAAGCCAAAGTATGAAATATATTTGAATCAGTAGCATGAAGATAATGTATATATCGGTAAAATATGTGTAAAGAAATGAACATGGATGGATTCTATCATTATATACATTTTTGAGATTAATATTATTAATGGGATACTTTGTGTTGTTGTATTCAAATATTAGGTAGTAACGTCACGGCACTAGTTCACCAATAGTAAATGCATACTTATTCTGTTGAATTTTTTTTATATTCCTTGACATTTGGTATGAAATTCGATATGATTATTTAAGAAAATTTGTTAATTTTTTCTTAAATAATACCCTAATATTTCTTTGTGTAGGCATAATCTAAGAAATAAATTGGGGCTTGGATATTCATGATGTAGATGTGATGGATAGGGACAATTTTCTTTCTGGTCTTAAACAACTTCTATTTAACATGTTTAATCATTTTCTTAAAGGTTAGGAGGTTTTGATTTTTTAGTCTTACTTTTTTTTTCAGTACTACTAAAAATGAAACTTTTTTTTTTTCAATTTAAGGAACACCAGACACCACAGAACTATCAGCAAAGTAACCTCACTTTCCCTGCTTGCTACAAATGGAATGAATGTAGCCCAGGGAAGGAAAATGTGGGGATATATTTAATTTTGTATAAATAAATGATCTTATCCATAGAAAACATTGGAACTGTGTGCACTGGTAGATTTGAAAGGAAAACTGGAATGATCAGGAAGGATACAATAGATATTTTAATACTAATAAAGTACAGACAGGTACAATTTTGCAATTCAAATCCAATTAATTATTGCCTCAAGTAGTTCCAGAAAATGAATACGGCAGATTTTCCCTCAACCTAATTCCCTTCCTTATTTGTGCACCCAGAAACTAATTAGTTATTTTCAGTAAATATGGTTAGATTTTAAATCCAAGTACCTCTGCCTTACTGACACTTGTTTCAGAAATACTTCTCCTAAGTGGAGTCATTTATTTATTCTGATTCTTATAGTGTTGGCATAATTATAAGGGGGATTTATGCTACTCTTATTCAAAATTGTGTTCTCTCAAAAGCTGAGAATAATAAAACAAATAGCATTTTTAAGTAAATTAGCATGTCCAAGTATGAAAGAACAAAATATCAAAATATTGATGATTCAATGCAAACCACTTTATCTGCATCAAAATAAAACCCTAGCTTTACGAAGATCATACATTTTTCCTAAATGACAAAGTATTTAAAATTTTTATTCACATATTCCAGAAAATTCCCTCTTGCACAGCATGGGGAAGCATTATAAAGAGAAAATGTTATCAGATAGACCTGTGGATAATATCATAAGAAAGTTGAGCCCACAAATAGCAAATATACCTTCAAAATAAATGAACATCATAAACAAATCTGATATTCACTTATTTGCATAGTAATAAGCTAGTTTGTTTCTTTGTAACTTCCACTCTCTTGAAAAAGAAAAACAAAACCCTCATTGTATCACAATTCTGTGCCTATTCTGCACCTGTACCTATAGTTGGCTGGAGAAAAATAAAACCCAGAAACGTGAATATCAAGTTGGTCCTATTTGCCGAACTGGCATTATACTGTATTACAATTCCCAATTGCATTTGCTTTCCTATTTTCCTAAATGGCTGCCTCCCATATTCTCTTCTCTCAGTTTTCCCACATCTCTTCATCCTTTCACACACTCAGGTGATAACCTTGCTTCTTATTTCACTAAGAAAATTCCAGTTATCATATGTAAACTTCCACAACCTCCCAAACCCACAGTTCCCCTGCATCATTGCTCATATAATGTCTTCCTGTCTGTTAGTGTGAGAAAGTACCTCCTTAAAAAAAAAAAAAATACCATATACAAGAATGAAGTGTAATAAACTATCAATATTATTTCATGTAAAAGACTTCAGCTATTAAGAAAATCAAAACATGTTTATAAAGTCCACACAGCTAAGCAGTTCTTTTCAATTCATCTGTGTGTTCAGGACCTTGCTCTACAAGAAGCATGTGTGCCACTTATGCACTAAGTATTGTCCCAGCCTGTCCTCTTAAAGGCTTCACTCCACCTATTTTACCCCTGTCACTTGCATCCTCACTTCTCTCTCATCTGGATCACCCTCATCGTCATTTAAATATATGCCCTTGTCTCTTCCATGTAAAAAGGAACTTTCTCTTGACCTCAACATTCACTCCAGGTCCATCTTCTTTCTAAGCTTCCCTTTATTCTATCTAATATGTGTCTCCTAGTCTCTATTAAACCACACATACAGCCTGTGTACTATTCTTGTGAAGGCCCTTGATGACCAATGCATGACTAAATCTGAGAACAAGCTCATTTTTCCTGTTACATAACCCTCAGCATTATTGAGCAGTTAATCATTCCCTTCTCCTAACAGTGTCTTTCCCTGACCATGCCTTCTTGGCTACCCTCTTATTTCACCACTGCCCATCCTCATTCTCCTTTGCTGCTTCCTCTACTTTCTCCTAATTTACTAATTTTGGAGATTTCCAGGCTTAGACTTTGACACCTTCTCTTCTATACCTACATGTATATCCTTGAGGATCCCATCTAGAAATATGTCTTCAAAGATATCCCAAGTTGGTATGTTGGCCCTGTTAACTCCAATCTCCTACATCAGCTGATATGTGACCTCTCCGCCAGTCCATCTAATAAGCTTCCTAGTCTTACCATATCCAAAGCTGAATTCCTGGTCTTTTTGCTATATCCTGATATAGTTGTATACTTTCCATTCCTCATAAGGAAAAGCAAAATGAAGCCATTCCATTCTTAGCTTTTCTCACTTGCAGCCAAAACCAAAATGAAGTCATGCTTAGCTTTTCTCTTCTGATCTATAAATCCTCTTGGCTCAGCCTTCAACATATTCGAATCTGACCACTTGGAAACCACTGGTCCAGCAGGTCCAAGCCTGCAGTATCTTCTTAGACCAGCTGTCAGCATGATCTTATTAACATGAAAGATTGATGACATCATTCCTTTCCTCTAACCCTTCAATGGCTTCCTATCCCTCTCAGAGTAAGCGTTAAATCACCTCTCCCGCTTGTACTCCTATCACTCCTTCCTCCCCACTCTACTCTGCCTTGGGCACAACAGACATGCTCATTCCTCCAGGCTTTACACATGCCAGACTATCTATCTGGAAAACTCTGTCCCCAGATCTCCAAATGGTTTGCTCACTCACCTTATTCCAGTCCTTGTTCAAATACCACCTGCCCACTGAACCAACTCCAATTGCTCTCTTTAAAATGTATTAACAACTCCACCATCCCAGGAGTCCCCATTACCTTTTTTCCTCCTTAAATCTTAACACTTTTTAGGATACTACAAGATTGCTTGTTATGTTTATTTTCTCTCTTTCTAAGCAGAATGCAAACTTCACGAGAGGAGGATTTTTGACTGTTCTGGTTCCTTCTATAGTCCCAGAACTTAGATTTTTGGCGCAAGATAGGTGATCAACAAATCCTTCCTGACTTATAAATGATTTAATGAATTAAAGCAAATGACATTTAGCCTAATATGATATTTTTTCCATTATACAAAAAAAGTATTAAATTCTTTTTTTGGGTAAAATATAGTCACCATAAGAATTTGGTGAGTGAATTAAAGTTTTATAACTTCATCAAGGAAAATATAATTATTTTTAGTTTTGGAAAATATAACGAAAGTAAATATATGCTTAAAGTTTAATTATGTTTACACAAATAATGCAATTCTACTAGCTGTAACTCTGAAGTTTTGATATTCATGAAACATACATTCATAACACTACGTATGAGGACTTTTCTGGTGGTGCAGTGGATAAGACTCTCCGCTCCCAATGCAGGGGGCCCGGGTTCAATCCCTCGTCAGTGACCTAGATCCCACATGCATGCCGCAACTAAGTGTTTGCATGCCACAACTAAGGAGCCCACGTGCTGCAACTAAGACCTCGTGTAACCAAATAAATAAATAAATATTTTAAAAAATAACACTATGTATGAAAAATTATTAATCCCCTTTTCATTCATTTCTATGACATTTTCAAATTTTCACATTGCATCCTATATATTTAGAGAAGTATTCAAAAATATTATATTTGGAAGTCAAGTGCTTATAATGGCTATTTTATTAGTGCACATATTAAAAATAAGTACATAAAGCGATCCCAAGAAATATGTTTATTTTTTGTTTTTTTCCAAAAAAGCACGTGCGTGCATTATTTTCTATTCTGTATGATTGGACAGAAGTGGGGAGGGAAGGGGAGAAATGAATGAGAAGCAGTAGAGCAGAGAGGGGGAGATGATGTGAAGAAACTCAGTGGATACATTTCTAAATAACACATCCACCTATCTCATTTTTTTTTTCTTGGTTTATGACTTGGCCTTAAGACATTCCATAATTTTAATTCTAATTTTCAGTAGCTTGAAATAATTATATTTACAGCTAAATTAATGTAATGTGGAAATATGGGCAATCAGAGCTCCCAAAGGAATAATACTTAATTTTGCTATAGAGTAATGTTTTAGATTTATCTTTCTATTAGCATGAAATTTAAATCATATTCTCCCTTGTGAGTACAAAATAGCTTACCTGCAATTCTAGCTCACTTGAATCAATGATTACAACTGATAAAACTGTATTTCATGTTTCAGAGCAAATCTACTGATAAGTTTGTAAAACTAAAGCCAATGGCACAGCTGACTTTACGAGAGATGTTATGTCTCTGTTAGACCCCTTCTATAATCAATGGATTTAAAATTTCAGTTTATCTTAAGTTGAGCTACTATTAAGAAACTGATTGTAATTATGCTAGTATACTAAGAAATCACTGGGTTGCATATGAGATAGAACATATTCTCTTCTTTACCTGGCTTGAATATCATCTATAAAGACACAGTTAAACAACAGGTACCAAAACACATTTTATTCTCCAAAAAAAATTAACAGCTATAGATGACTAATCTGCAAAAGACAAAACATAGGAATAAGAGAAAAGTCATTGAATGTGTATTTCTGGTCATATTTTGGATGTAAAAATAATTTAAACATATTGTTCTATTGACGATTTTTAAAGAAAATTATCATACCCAGAATGTAAAGCAGTAAAAAAGCAGCAGTTGTAGGTCAAGGGGGCTTCCGGGAAGATGGCGGAAGAGTAAGACGCGGAGATCACCTTCCTCCCCACAGATACACCAGAAATACATCTACACGTGGAACAACTCCTACAGAACACACACTGAACGCTGGCAGAAGACCTCAGACCTCCCAAAAGGCAAGAAATCCCCCCCACGTACCTGGGTAGGGCAAAAGAAAAAAGAAACAACAGAGACAAAAGATAGGGACGGGACCTGCACCAGTGGGAGGCAGCTGTGAAGGAGGAAAGGTTTCCAAACACTAGAAACCCCTTCGCGGGCGAAGACTGCGGGTGGCAGAGGGGGGAGCTTCGGAGCCGCGGAGGAGAGCACAACAACAGGGGTGCGGGGGGCAAAGCGGAGAGACTCCCGCACAGAGGGTCGGTGCCGACCTCACCAGCCCGAGAGGCTTGTCTGCTCACCCGCCGCGGCGGGCGGGGCTGGGAGCTGAGGCTCGGGCTTCAGTCGGAGCGCAGGGAGAGGACTGGGGTTGGCGGCGAGAACAAAGCCTGCAGGGCGTTACTGTGCCATGGCTAGCCGGGAGGGAGTCCAGGGAAAAGTCTGGACCTGCCGAAAAGGCAAGAGACTTTTTCTTACCTCTTTGTTTCCTGGTGCGCGAGGAGAGGGGATTAAGAACGCTGCTTAAAGGAGCTCCAGAGACTGACGCGAGCCGCGGCTAAAAGCGCGGACCTCAGAGACGGGCATGAGACGCTAAGGCTGCTGCTGCCGCCACCAAGAAGCCTGTGTGCGAGCACAGGTCACTCTCCACACCCCTCTTCCGGGGAGCCTGTGCAGCCTGCCACTGCCGGGTTACCGGAATCCAGGGGCAACTCCCCCGGAAGAACGCACGGCGCGCCTCACGCTGGTGCAACGTCACGCCGGCCTCTGCCGTCGCAGGCCTGCCCCGCCTCCGTGCCCCTCCCTCCCCCTCCAACCCCGGCCTGAGTGAGCCAGAGCCTTCGAATCAGCTGCTCCTTTAACCCCGTCCTGTCTGAGCAGAGAACAGACGCCCTCAGGCGACTTAAACGCAGAGGCGGGGCCAAATCCAAAGCTGAGCACCTGGGAGCTGTGAGAACAAAGAAGAGAAAGGGAAATCTCTCCCAGCAGCTTCAGAAGCAGCGGATTAAATCTCCACAATCAACGTGATGTACCCTGCATCTGTGGAATACAGGAATAGACAACGAATCATCCCAAATTAAGGAGGTGGACTTTGAGAGCAAGGTTTATTATTTTTTCCCCTTTTCCTTTTTTTGTGAGTGTGTATGCTTCTGTATAGCTTTGCTGCTACCATTTGTCCGAGGGTTCTATCCATCCGTTTTTTTTTTTCTTAATAATTACTTTTTATTTTAATAATTTTATTTTACTTTATCTTCGTTCTTTCTTTCCTTCCTTCCCTCCTTTAGACAACGAATCATCCCAAATTGAGGAGGTGGACTTTGAGAGCAAGCTTTATGATTTTTTCACCTTTTCCTCTTTTTCTGAGTGTGTATGTGTATGCTTCTGTATGAGATTTTGTCTGTATAGCTTTGCTTCCACCATTTGTCCTAGGGATCATCTCAATAGATGCAGAGAAAGCTTTTGACAAAATTCAACACCCATTTATGATAAAAACCCTCCAGAAAGTAGGCATAGAGGGAACTTTCCTCAACATAATAAAGGCCATATATGACAAACCCACAGCCAACATCGTCCTCAATGGTGAAAACCTGAAAGCATTTCCACTAAGATCAGGAACAAGACAAGGTTGCCCACTCTCACCACTCTTATTCAACATAGTTTTGGAAGTTTTAGCCACAGCAATCAGAAGGAAATAAAAGGAATCCAAATCGGAAAAGAAGAAATAAAGCTGTCACTGTTTGCAGATGACATGATACTATATATAGAGAATCCTAAAGATGCTACCAGAAAACTGCTAGAGCTAATCAATGAATTTGGTAAAGTAGCAGGATACAAAATTAATGCACAGAAATCTCTGGCATTCCTATACACTAATGATGAAAAATCTGAAAGTGAAATCAAGAAAACACTCCCATTTACCATTGCAACAAAATGAATAAAATACCTAGGAACAAGCCTACCTAAGGAGACAAAAGACCTGTATGCAGAAAATTATAAGACACTGATGAAAGAAATTAAAGATGATACAAATAGATGGAGAGATAGACCATGTTCTTGGATTGGAAGAATCAACATTGTGAAAATGACTCTACTACCCAAAGCAATCTACAGATTCAATGCAATCCCTATCAAACTACCACTGGCATTTTTCACAGAACTAGAACAAAAAATTTCACAATTTGTATAGAAACACAAAAGACCCCGAATAGCCAAAGCAATCTTGAGAACGAAAAATGGAGCTGGAGGAATCAGGCTCCCTGGCTTCAGACTATACTACAAAGCTACAGTAATCAAGACAGTATGGTACTGGCACAAAAACAGAAAATAGATCAATGGAACAGGATAGAAACCCCAGAGATAAACCCATACACATATGGTCACCTTATCTTTGATAACGTAGGCAGGAATGTACAGTGGAGAAAGGACAGCCTCTTCAATAAGTGGTGCTGGGAAAACTGGACAGGTACATGTAAAAGTATGAGATTAGATCATTCCCTAACACCATACACAAAAATAAGCTCAAAATGGATTAAAGACCTAAATGGAAGGCCAGAAACTGTCAAACTCTTAGAGAAAAACATAGGCAGAACACTCTATGACATAAATCACAGCAAGATCCTTTTTGACCCACCTCCTAGAGAAATGGAAATAAAAACAAAAATAAACAAATGGGACCTAATGAAACTTCAAAGCTTTTGCACAGCAAAGGAAACCATAAACAAGACCAAAAGACAACCCTCAGAATGGAAGAAAATATTTGCAAATGAAGCAACTGACAAAGGATTAATCTCCAAAATTTATAAGCAGCTCATGCAGCTTAATAACAAAAAACCAAAAACCCAATCCAAAAATGGGCAGAAGACCTAAATAGACATTTCTCCAAAGAAGATATACAGACTGCCAACAAACACATGAAAGAATGCTCAACATCACTAATCATTAGAGAAAAGCAAATCAGAACTACAATGAGATATCATCTCACACCAGTCAGAAATAGCCCGGATATGGAAACAACCGAAGTGTCCACCATCGGATGAATGGATAAAGAAGATGTGGCACATATATACAATGGAATATTACTCAGCCATAAAAAGAAACGAAATTGAGATCTTTGTAATGAGGTGGATGGACCTAGAGTCTGTCATACAGAGTGAAGTAAATCAGAAAGAGAAAGACAAATACTGTATGCTAACACACATATATGGAATTTAAGGGAAAAAAATGTCATGAAGAACCTAGGGGTAAGACAGGAATAAAGACACAGACCTACTAGAGAATGGGCTTCAGGATATGGGGAGGGGGAAGGGTAAGCTGTGACAAAGTGAGAGAGAGGCATGGACATATATACACTACCAAACTTAAGGTAGATAGCTAGTGGGAAGCAGCCGCATAGCACAGGGAGATCAGCTCGGTGCTTTGTGACTGCCTGGAGGGGTGGGATAGGGAGGGTGGTATATGCAAGAAGGAAGAGATATGGGAACATATGTATACATATAACTGATTCATTTTGTTGTAAAGCAGAAGCTAACACACCATTGGAAAGCAATTATACTCCAATAAAGATGTTAAAAAAAAAAAAGTTGTAGGTCAAATAGAAAAATAAATGCTATTATATAATTAAATATAATGCTCTTTTAAGTTTTAATGTAAAATATTGTGTTAAATTCTATGGTGTACATATTTTCTAGTTTGTTTTAGAAGGCAGAATTTCCATAATTAACACTGCAGTAAATCTTATATCTTCAATGAACTTTGCTCGAATATTTGATAGAATTTTGGGGTGGATAGAAGAGAGAAACACAAGGTTTGCGTCTATATTTGCCAGAAATGGGTACATATTATCAAAGCAAGTTGCCAACATGCTTTCCACAATCTTATGGAAATCAATGGTTTAAAGTAACTGTTTATATCTTTATGTGTGCAAGTGTGTTACTGTTTTCAAAAATATTCATGCTCACATTCTCTATTTTCCTAAGAAAAGGAAGCAACATATGAGCAGCCAGTTAGCAGTGTTGTATCTTTTCAATATAGCTGTTGCTAGAACAAAAGCTTAATTTCTGTGTAATGATAAATATCTCACATCTCTATTTTATAAATAAGGAAATTATTAATTCAACATTGATAATGTTGGATATTGCCTAAGACTAAAACATATTGTGTGTTGCAAAATATTCTGATAATCAGAAGATAGAATACACACGACTTTGATGTGTCTATATCTGTAGATAATTGTCCCTCTCTTCTCCCCCTCCCTCCCCTTTCTCATTTTCTCTTTCTCATCCCTCTATCATGTATTTCCCTATGTATCTATCTATTCATCCATCTATCTCCATTTGTCTATGCATCCTTTGGTAAGTCAAAGTAACTTTTTTCCTTGTTGGTAAATAAATGTTATTAAACAAACAAACAAAAAAGGCTCCTGTACCATGACAGGTACTTATTGAAGAGAGGAAAACACTATCAAGGGTTCAACCCAAGGACACAGAAGGAATTTTGTCATTTTATACAAATCAGGGACATTTTCTCCACTTTTAAGAAATGAAAAAGTGTTGACCTATGACAAACAGTGTAATATATATATTTACCAACTGCCAATACACAGAATAGATGAAATGAGTCCTTGAATGATATGATACCTTAGATGTTTTCCTTCTTTTTGCAATCTTTCAGAAAAGAGTTATGGACAACTTTTCCTACTGGGATTCTTCAGGACCATTGTCTGGTAAGTATAGCTTTCAACAAGTTAGGATAATTTTTGCTTCACCTTTGACTTTGTTAGAGAATATAGTTTTTTTTAGAAAACTGTGGTGGAAACTTTTTCCAGCAATAACATAAGTCGTTTCAAAGTGATCACTAAGTCTAGACAAGCATATTTTTAAAAAATTATTATTTTATTTCCATTAAGAAAGGTTAAGAGTAAATGTTCTTCTATAATCCACTTTTAGATGGTTTTCACAAAAGTAAATGCACATTTGTTTACTTAATATTACATCAGTTATTGAAATGAATTGTGTCATGAGATACAAGGACTATAATTTGTAATCAGTCATTGATCTTATTCCTAATTCAGTGCCTAATAGATACTAGATGCTCATAAGTCAGTTGCTTGAACAGGTGAGTGAATGAATGATTGCAAATATTAAGTAAGATAGAAAGTTACTCAAATAATGACCAATTTAAATCTGGATTTACTGAAAATATGAACTAGGCAATAGGTGTTCACTTTCAAAACTAATCATTGCACATTTCCATTAAATAGAGAACTGTTTGAGTGCATTTAAAATGCTATTTAAGTTCTCAAAATTTGGTGTGTATTAAGCATTTGTCAGAAACACATTATAAAAATTGTGATAGCCAAAGCTGAAAAATCATTATGACTTTAGCAATTAAAACAGAATACGTGGAAATCTAGACTATTACTAGATTCTGGTACTTCAAAACACTTTCTCCCCTATTTAGTCAGTGAGAGGTACCCGAAACCATTATCAGCCTAACCTTTGAGGTGACCCCCCCCTGCAGTGCATTCCTCTATTTATTGCTACATGATTCTGAATTTAGGAGAGGATTCAAATTGAAGTGTGGACCCTCAAAATATCTTGAATTAAAAGAACAGTAACGTAAGTCTACTACTTCCTTACTTTTTGAAATAATTCAGATTATACTTAAGACTAGGCTATAACCTGAGAGATTCATATCATTACTGGCCTCCTATCTCCACTAGACATTGTGCTGTTATTTGAATTAAACTTAATTTATAAAGACTGAGTCATGCTTTGTGATCAAGATTGAAAATGAATCACTCCAGGCTAATTCTTGACCTTGCACAGGAAACACTGTTAAATGAGTATCAGTGCCACCTGGAGAAGGAAAAATTTTTGTGATGAATTCCTGGAGTGAGAATATTTTCATTTCCTGACTTGTAAATAAATGCAAAAGAAGACCATGAATTTGAAAGTCTGTGGGTGATGAAAAAGTAAGGGGAAAAAAGGGGAAGAAATCTAATCGCTTCTGACAAATACAGACCAAAATATAATTCATAGTCGGCCTCCCTGTGCACCAGAGACAGGGAAAAGTGTTAGCTGTAGCATTTTGTGCACCCTGCTACTAAGCTGTCAATCACAGCCCTCAGATACTAATTAGAGGAGGCCAGGTGAGAACGACCCACCTGATTCTCCTTGAAAACCCCAGGTGGGAAGCATTTCTAGTGTAAATGCAGAGTACCATGAATGTGTTTGCAAGTAACTCACAAAAAGAAACCTAGTGTTCTTTCTACTTAGGTTTAGAGCATCACTTTACATACTCCTTCTGGCTTTGCAGAGAATTAGAAACTGGAAATCATTTTCAAACAAACATTCTACCTGCTGGCATAGAACTATTAAATTCATTGGGCCAATACATTTCAGATGAAAAGTTTATAGTATAAAAATAAAGTAAAATGATCTTTACAGTTCTTTTCGGGCATTGGAATTCAATCTATATAGGGAGATTAAAAGGAAATGGAAAACAGTAAACAAACTATACACTAATTTAAACTGAAATGAAAATGCACTTTCTCATATCTACCTCCTGGCATTGAAATTATCAGTAACAGACTTAGAAAAGGGAAGAGTGTGTATTAAAAACAAGAAAGACAATTTATTAATGCTTACATACGGTGAATAGAAGTAGATATCGTCCTTATTCATTGAAAGTAAATTTAACAGGCTTTTGTGTAATAGTAAACTTACGATTAGTATGATAGTTAAGGGAATGTAATTCAGAGCCATGGCATAAAACTCTTCTTGTTAAAGGTTTTAAATGTAAAATTCCAGTTATTAGCAAATGTATCTTTCCTATCGTAGGGGTGATAACATTTGACTTCACAGTTGTGATAAATTTATACATAACAGCTTTGAGTGCCAATTATGTCTCTGATGTTTACTGGGGAAGTAAACTATTATTTCTTTGCCCTTCTTTGATTTATTTTGAAGACTAGGATCATGGGCAAGGAAATATTCATGAGCGTAGACCAGTTCCTCTAATGCAGCTAATTCTGAATTTTTGACACCGCACATTGTAACTTCCTGTCATATGAACTTGCCAGAGGGCTCATGCTTCAGCACCTCTCCTCAGACTTGCTTTGATAATTATCTTCAGCAACGTTTGCCAAGGGAAAGCGAGGACATCCTCCCTCTGGCTATGTTCCATGTAGCTAATTTTACAGAACCATAGATTGGCATATTTCTGTGCCACAGTTTTCTCTACAAATAGGCATCACACTGACAGTGAAAATTAGAGCTATCCATACTCCTCCAGTATCCTTTCAGTTTTATGCTTTAAAATTTTTAATTTGTGAAGTAGATTGCTTATAAGCACAATACGGGATCTCTTTTTTCTTATTAAGTTTCACTGATGAGATAAATACATGAATACGATGACTCGTATTACCCTTAGCTTTGTTAGAATAGCTACAAGTTTCATTTGTTTTTGTTTATTGATCACAGTTTGCATTAGCTTTCCACCTAGGAAATAATGCCACTTTAGCCTGTTTACTGAATAAGAGCTGACATGGAAATATTGGTAAGATTGATTATTGATCTTGTTGCTCGTTTTCATGGATTCTAGTCTCTTTAATTGAAAAAAATGCACTTAAGGAGTCCTTTGAAATGTTTTGTCATAAATATCTAACTTCTTGATGTGTTAAGAGGGCAAGAAAATATACCTGAAATATGAAGCTTATTCCCTATAACAGCACTAACAAGACTTCATAAATATCTGGTCCTGATATATATTATCTTTATCATTTTTGAGACAAAAATAGCTGTTAATATTGAGGCTTTCAATCATACATAATTCTGATTAGGAGAATATAATAAAAATCGGAGGTGTTCCCAGAAGCATCTCTCTGGTCTGTTCTCCTTTAGTGAAAAGCACTAATTATGAAAGGTTTTACATTGAATAACTAAGTTAACTCCAGGGAAATCCGAGGATATGTTAGATCTGCCACCTTCTTATTCTTTTTTAGCTTTATTTTGGTATAATTGATATACAAAAAATCGCACACATTTAAATATATACATCTTGATGAATCTGGACATATGCATACACCATCCATGATACCATCACCACAACTAAGGTACTAAACATGTCTACCTCTAAAAATTTTCTTGCATCCTTTTGTGTTTTTTTGTTTGTTTATTTTGTTAGGGACACTCAACATGAGATCTACCCTCTTAATATATCTTAAATTGTACAATACTTTTTAAAATAGCACAAATTTTAAGAGTATTGTTACCTATAGGTACTATGCTATACAGTACACTTTTTGAAATGGTAAGTATGTTTTCTATTTTAATTCTATTGTTATATATACATAGATATTGCCAAACTTAATAAATTGTATACTTAAAATGGATTAATAAGTTGTATGTAAGTTAAAACAATAACTTAAAAAGTAGATGTGTATCATTTTTACACAAAGATCACACATTTTAAAACCTACATATGATTCTGAAATTAAATGTATATATTCATTAAAAAAGCATTTTTGTCAATTTCAAAGCCTGTCAAGATTCTTACCTATGTTCACATAGGAAATAACTGTCACAACAAATGACACATATATATGCTGCCCATAAGAGTAGGGGAATTTGACCTAATGAAGATTGGAGTCACATACAATTTACAGATTAGCAAAAATTAGGGAATATGTGTTTATCACTTTAGGGCTAGGTTCATAAATTAAGTGAAAGTTAAGTTGGTTTGTTCACGTATGTATTATGTGGCATCTCAAGATGAGTAGCTGAGACCTTGGGAAATTTAAAAAAGTGCAGTAAATAGGTCGACATTTCTGGCCTGACCAGTCTGAAACCCAAACTTCCACTAAGAGAATCATACAGGATTCACCTAATACAGATATAAATTGTAATAGCAGCTTTCAAGTTATTCTTCTAATTTGAAAGTTTTTGAAAAAGCAAATTCTTCCTCAAATTTCACCTACCAGTTAAATGCATGCTACTCTAGCTGAATTGCAGTGGAGGCTTGAACACCTGACATTTTTGTCTTTTTCTCCATCCTTTAAGCAGTTGGCCCCTTGGACTCTGGTTCACAGTTTGAGTGCTGCTTACCTAAACCAGTCTCTGTAGGAAATCTTATTTCCACATTTGGATTTATGAAATCAACAAAAGGATTAGTTGAGGATGATTTAACTCAAACTATAAGAGGCAAAATATATACAGTTTTTTCATTTAGGTAATTTTGCATGTGACAGTCCATTACTGGCATTCTATGGTATTTAGATAATTTCCAATTCTTATTTCATAGGAATTAAGAAGAAAAAAGGCTCCAGTTAGCTGTGATGAAGGACACTGCCACTGGTCTGCCTTTTTCTGGACTCATTATTCTTTTATTTTCCATGATTTGTGAAATTTTGAGGAGGGCTTGCTACCTTGTTTCCTTATGAATTGGTCACTATGATTTAACCCAGGACATTCTCAGTTCTTTTTAGTAGGGTCATCATTTTTCCAAGGTTCTTAGCTAAATGCTTGTTGTCTGTCACTGAAGATTAGGAAATCTCTACTACTTGGTTTGCCTAGTCCTGTGACTTTCTGACTTGGAGAGCTCTCCCGGTAAGAAGCCCAGCTGTCCCTGCATTCTGTTTGCACTGCAGGACTGAGAGTTTTCTGACTCCTTTTCTTAAGAAGAGAATTATTCACATTGAGCCTGTCCTTCAGAAGGACATCCCTCACTCAGCAGAGTCAGGGGTATCATGACACTGTCTACACAGCGGTAAACGCCCCCTGAAATACTGTTTACTTCACAATTGTCATATTTTAAAGTTCTGTTATATGCCTATTTTTTAAATTAAGTTTTATTGGAGTATAGTTGATTTATAATGTGTTAGTTTCTGCTGTATAGCAAAGTGACTCAGTTATACATATACATATATTCACTCTTTTTAAAATTCTTTTCCCATATAGGTCATCACAAAGTATTGAGTAGAGTTTCCAGTGCTATACAGTAGGTTCTTATTAGTTATCTCTTTTATATATAGTAGTGTGTATATGTCAATCCCAATCTCCCAGTTTATCCCCCTCTCTTTCCCCCTTGGTAACCATAAGTTTTCTATGTCTGTTACTCTGTTTCTCTTTTATAAATAAGTTCATTTATAGCATTTTTTTAAGATTCCATATATAAGTGATATCATATGATATTTGTCTTTCTCTGACTTACTTCATTCAGGATGACAATCTCTATACGCCTATTTAAATTATGATGATATTAAGATTTTCTCAGTCTACTTACCTTCAAATAAGTGTGTACTTGTATATTATACTTCGCATTTAATTTTGACTATATCTTCTTAAAACTTGTGCTCCGCATATCAAATGTCACAGGTTTTATAAATTTCACCATTCTTTACCCTTGTTTTATAACTGCATCATGTTGCATAAATTATACAGCATTTCACAATATTAAGATGATCAAAGTCACTTTCACCTTTTTGAAATTTTTAATAATTGTACTATACAATGGACAATAAATTTATTCTGTTCAACATAGTTTATTAATAATGAATAATTTCTTGCTCTTTCAACACAATTTATTATCTCAAAAATAATAGTTTAGAATTCCTTACTAAATATGTAGACATATATCTCTCAGAATCATTTATTTATGGTTTAATCTAAAGCCTTTTTATAGTGAGCTATCTATTGGATCTAAACATGCAATCAAATATGTGCTTAACTAGTGAGGAGTATAGGGGAATATCAGATATAGTATGAGGTAAACTCTGGTAAATTAATGATAGTATAATATAGATCGATACAGAGATTTTCAAATTAATATAAGTAGTGATAACTTTAGGTAAACAAAATAGGCTCTTTTTAATTATCTCATTAATTATTAAGATCTAGAATCATGGCCACTACTGGGCATATACCCTGAGAAAACCATAATTCAAAAAGAGTCATGTAGGGCTTCCCTGGTGGCACGTGGTTGAGAGCCCTCCTGCCGATGCAGGGGACACGGGTTCGTGCCCCGGTCCAGGAAGATCCCACATGCCAGGGAGCGGCTAGGCCCGTGAGCCATGGCCGCTGAGCCTGCGTGTCCGGAGCCTGTGCTCCGCAATGGGAGAGGCCACAACAGTGAGAGGCCCGCGTACCGCAAAAATAATAATAATAATAATACATCAGGAAGTGAAAATCCCATGCTGTCTGCTGCCTTATTTGTATGGTCCCAAATAAGACAGTGTTGGGCAAAGTACACCTAAGTAAACCCCAAAAGAAGAGGCTCTATTCCCTTTATTGCTAGTGTGGGTCGTGTCAGTGTTTGATAAATGACTGGCCAACACAAATCATGTGTTCTCACATGTTTAAGATCTGAGCTGATAGAACGGAGAGTTGACATGTCTAACACTGGCTTGTGCGCCTCTAAATGATGAAGAAGAGATACTATCAAAAAATGTTATTTTGCTGGAACCTAAGTCTTCAGATATACAGAGCATTTTTAAACTAAAGTTGAATAGTACATCCTGAAGTACGTAAAGTATTTTTATAACTGTATCTATAAATAATATTGGCAGAAAATACGAGTATTGACTATTTCCAATTCAAAAATATTTTTAATGTCTGCTTAGATTATTTTCTTATCTGTTCTCTATTGAAATATGCTTGCATGTGAATTAAACACAAACTTGCTATTTTCTACAAAAGAGGGGCAAGTCTGCTCTCCACAGGTGAGTAGGAAAGAAAATGAAAAAGTGAATCCAAATTCATAGATTTTTTTTTCTGGAATATATCACTGAGTTTTAGGATCTAATTTCACCTCCTTTCATTCTACAAATATTTACATACCTATATTGAACTTGAATATTAAAAATATTAGATGAAATATATAATATGAAAATGTGTAAAATGCCAATATCAAAGTAATTACAGTTAAAGTAATTACAATCTGAAATGTAATATTCAATATATAAATTTTATACTATGTTACATGAAGACATAATATATAATACATGAACATATAACACTGTAAGTTACATGACAGCATATTACATAATTCTCTGCTAAAATACTTCAATAGGTTCAAATAATATTTAGTATGTAATCATGTTAATCAACTACTTTATTGACTACTAAGTATAATACACTATTTTAAATCTGGTAGCAAGAGGAAATAAAATTTTAGTGATTATCATATTTTAATGTCAATTACACTTTTGGCTTTATATTCTCAAGGATATATTGTTTATTTTGAATATTAGAAAAAAGAGTAAAGGCTATAAAACGTGTTAGAAGGAACTACTAAATTTTATTTTTAATAAAAATAATATGTAATATTTCTGTTGAAAAAAGAATGAGTTACTAGTTCTGTTTTTAATCTCATAGATTTAGAATCTCAAAATTTTAATGTGCATTGAGGCACAAGAGTGAATTGTGATTAACATTCTCTCGGTCTCAGCACTGTAAATGCCACTGCTATCTGTAAGAGTAGCTTCTAGTCCTTTGAGACAGTTAGCAGAATCATATCTAGTAGGAGGTAAAAATGTTCCTTTTCTTTGCTCTAGGGAAACTGTGTGTGTTTATAAGAGCATATCTATGTGCACAATGACGTGAATTAAAATTGACTGAATCAATAAACCTCAAGCTTTTTTCTTTTCAGTGTAAACTTCTAAGTAAAAGAAAAAAAAAAAAAAAAGACTGAATAGCTTCTACTGTCCTGAGGAAGAGCAAGGGTCACTGGTAAACCTGAATGAGGATGCTGGTACCCTAAAATAACTAAGGTTACCAGACAAGCTTGGGACATGAGATTAATAAAACAAACTAGAGCACACAATGAAAATGTTCTTGCTGCTTGTTTTACTGTTCTTTTATGAAGCCAAATTACATACATACCATATAAGATTAAGTGTGTGTGTGTGTGTGTGTGTCCTCATGGATGAAGTTGGTTACCTTGGGAAGACAACGTAAAAGCATAATAGAAAGGCCATGGCATCAGATTGAGTGAACTTTTAAAACCTGTGTCACCAAAGAAGAATGTACAAGTGAACCATTATGTAAGTAAAATGCTTAAAGTAGGATTGAAAGGCTGGCTCTTCAGGAAATTGTTGATAGTGTCTTTTCCTTTCCATGTTGTGAGAGATGCATCCTCCACAAACCCAGGCTCCTGCATTCATAGGTCTCTTTCTAGTCTTCCAGGTTTCTCATACCACATAGTCACTCTTGCTACATTATGCTAGGTTATTTTTAAAGGGATTCACATTTGTTCACCTGCTATATCTGGAAAAAGTCTTCCTTCTCTTGACTTTTACATTTACATTTGAAATGTGAAAGTTCTTTTTTGCCCCAAGCTGGCACATATGTTCTGTTTTGGAATAAATAACAATAATTCAGCGGAAAACCATATATGATTTTGCATTCTTTGAAGAATCAGTAGGAGATAGTTGATAAATAGTTGAAAGTATGGACATAAAGGACCACTCTAGAAAGATATATTTGGGGGTCATTATCTTAATTGAAATCATTAACATGATTAACATAAGATGAAACCCTGAAGTGCATCATGAGAGAGAGGGCAAGAGAAGAAACAGAAGCCTGTGAAGAAAATACAAAGAAATTACAGTGACAGGAAGATCAAGAGAGTAGCATTATCAGAATGGTAGAGAAGAGAATGTTTAAGGGTAAGTAACATTATTGCCTCAGGAAAGTGAAGTAACATAATCATTGTTGCACCGCAGAAGAACTCATTGGATTTTGTATTAGTTGGAGACACTAATAATGTCAACAGACATGATTTCAGTAAATCGGCAGAGGATAGATTACAGTCAGTGAAAAGGCAAGAGTTCTAGACCAGTTCAGCTTAGATCTTAAGTGTTCTATTTTTGTTTGTTCAAAGAACAGCATTTTAAGAGGTACTTAAGACAGTCAAGACCATATCCAGAGAAGAATCATCATGATTTGAATGATTCAAACTTTTTATAGCAAAAATTATAAACATAGGAGAAGAACATGAGAGAACAAAGAACATAGGAGAAGAAATTAAGGATATTTGGTGAAGGGAAAAAAAAAACACTAGAGATGATGAATAGTTATGTAAAAATATTTGCAAGACTTTTATACCTAAGAATTGTATATGTTTCCAATATCTCCACAAGAAACCAACAGAACCATTTTTTTGAAATTAAAAGACATATTTTAAATTTCTTATAAAAATGTTACAAGAAACGTAAAGTAGAACATATCCATTAGTTTCTCATTTCAATGGGCAGGGCTGGTGTATTCCCAAAATAAAGCATAAGAAAAATAGTACATTTAGTTACCATGAAAAGGTTAACACCTCTATCACCTCACATAATTACCATTTTTTTGTGTGTGCTGATAACAGGTAAGATCTACTTTCTTAGCAACTTTCAAGTATAGAATACATATTGCTAACAAGAGTCACCATGCTATATACTAGATCTTTTTGCAATATAACCATGTTTCAAATCATCACTTACGTGTGCTTTCTTTTAATTATATCTCAATAAAACTGGGAAAAAAAGAAAATGGTATATTTGGAAATTTACACAGGAAAACTCAAAAACAGTCGAAGTCTTTTATATATCCTTCACTCTCTTATGCATTTCCAGTAATGAAAAATGTTGCCATCATACACTGAGGAAATTATTTCTTGTGTTCAAACATCTATGGTATAAAAACTGCATATTACCCCTGAAAATATTGCAATGAAATATATGCAGCTTTGGTTTATAAAAGGTCTGTTTACTGAATTCCTGAGAATAATTTAATATTACTGAGGGAATACTATATTGATTACCTTAGATATATACATATATATGTGCATGTCCACATGCATATTGATGAGACAATTTCTCTATTTTTATTATATGTGGTATACCTCTATTACATTATTATATGTAACACTGTCTCTTCTCTTCAAGAAAGTTAGTTAGACAGGCTTATAATTAAAATAATGTATGCAGTGTGATAGGTGTTTCATTATCTGTATGGTTACAGAGCATTTATCTAAACAATGGAAGTTCAGTTAATTTTCCTAGAAAAAGAGGAACGGAAGCATTGATCTGGAAAGGATCAGAAAGAAAGTGGTATTTAAGCTGCAATCTGAGATGATGGAGGAAATTTTTAATTATCAGGAAGGAAATATGAATATGAACAAAGATATTATAAAAAATATAGCATGCTTAAAGAACCAAAAGTTATTTGGAATGTCACAAGCAAAGGATGTGACAAGGAAAGTAAGTGTGATGAGGCTGAAAGTATGGGGTTGTCATGTGAAACCACACAAGTGCTGTAGCCTGACCTTTAGAGTGTAAATCTTAAAGAAATATGAATTTTAAGGACAAATGGTTAATTATAATAAAAGGTAACAATATATAGATTCTCAATAAGAGATATTGGGAAGTAATGTCTATACATTAAAAATATACCTAAACAGGGGCTTCCCTGGTGGCGCAGTGGTTGAGAGTCCGCTTGCGTATGCAGGGGACACGGGTTCGTGCCCCGGTCTGGGAAGATCCCACATGCCGCAGAGCGGCTGGGCCCGTAAGCCATGGCTGCTGAGCCTGCGCATCCGGAGCCTGCGCATCCGGAGCCTGTGCTCCACAACGGGAGAGGCAAATATACCTAAACAAAAATAAATTTCTTATTTGTCCCCAATTTATTATGAACTGTGCAATTAAAATTCAGCAAAGTAACCTGTGTCTTTTAAAATTTGTTTCAGTGGTTGGACTTACACTGCAATAGCTTTATAAGGTCTGGTTTCTTTCTTAAGAAAACATGGATGGGAAGAAAATGTAGGACAACATGGTCTGAAACCGACATTTGTCCTTAAGCTTAAACACAAATGACTCACCAAAATAAATATAATGCATAATTCATCAGTGGTACAATAATCATATTAATGAGCCATATCTGAAGTCAAAAGATTATAAGTGTATTACACAGGTATTAACTTGTCAATTGCTGCTAGAGTTATGGATTTAGCAGATTGAATGCAATCTTATTAAATGTGTTAATGATGTTTAAGTGGATATGGAAAAGAGAAAAATTCATTATGAAACACTAAGCTTTGCTAACACAGATTTCCTTCAGGATAAGGAAATAAGCTCATGCTATTTTCAGTAGACAGCAATATATTCTTCCAAAAGCAAAAGCAAAGAAAATATGTCTCCTGAATTACAATCTTCTAATATCGTTCTGACACTTAGATATAAAAAAAACATTAGCCCAGTTCATGTGATGTACATATGAGACAAAATAATAACAAATTTGAAAAATCCATGAACATTTTAATGTGTAGAATAATGTACATACATTCTATTTAACTATAGAAATGTGTGTATATTGCAAATGAAAGCAAATTTCAAATTTAAAACAAGTCATTCAATGATGTAGTTGGTAAAAAAAGGAAAGGCAATTACTTTCAGGTAATTTATGTAGAAAAAAAAGGTCATATTTATTCAAATTATGATTTCTAAATAAGTAATTTTATACACTGTGAATGAATTATTTTCTAAATAATCAAGGAAAGCTTACAGATATAAATATTCAAATAAGGAGAAGAGAGTGTATATAAAAAAGAGGAAGGTGCATGAGAAATATTAAATATTAACACCCATGTACATACACACATTGAGGACCATATCTGAAATAAAAACTGCAGAGAGACTTCTAAATATGCCTCTGACTCTTAGGAAGCTAATCTTGTTTGTTCCCTGCTTAAAAATATGTTCACTTCCAAGGTATATTCATTTCATTTCTGGATAATAGTCTAAATCCTCTTTCTCAAGGCACTGATTGAGATAGTTGGATTTTCCATAAATCTCCAATATAGAGATTTAAGGATAGAATATTTTTCCAAAAAATTCTATTCTTAAATCCTTATATTGCTGATGTCTGTATACATAGACTCTATGTCTATATACATAGTGCAGATTCTTGAAGTAGTCTGCCTTACCCATAATAAAAATAAATGATTGGTCCATGGGCTTAAGGGGTAGGTCCAAGGAATTTTGTGAATTTTTAAGGAAGAGTAAAGATAATAAGACAGATTTGTTAGTTTTATTTATTGGAGTATAGTTGCTTTACTATGTTGTGTTAGTTTCTGCTGTACAGCAAAGTGAATCAGCCACACGTATACATATAGCCCCTCTTCCTTGGATTTCCTTCCCATTTGGGTCACCACAGAGCACTGAGTATAGAGTTCCCTATGCTATACAGTCTGTTCTCATTAGTTATCTATTTTATACATAGTGGTGTATGTATGTCAATCCCAATCTCCCAATCCATCCCACCCCCCACCTTGGTATCCATACATTTGTTCTCTACATCTGTGTCTCTATTTCTGCTTTGCAAATAAGTTCATCTATACCATTTTCTAGATTCCACCTATATGCGTAAATATACGATATTTTTTTTTTCTCGTTCTAACTTACTTCACTCTGTATGAGTCTCTAGGTCTACATGTCTACAAATGACCCAATTTCATTCCTTTTTATGGCTGAGTAATAGTCCATTGTATATATGTACCACATCTTCTTTATCCATTCCTTTGTTGATGGACATTTAGGTTGCTTCCATGTCGTGGCTATTGTAAATAGTGCTGCAACGAACATTGGGGTGCATGTATCTCTTTGAATTATGGTTTTCTCCAGGTATATGCCCGGGAGTGGGATTGTTATGTCATCTGGTAGTTCTATTTTTAGATATTTAAGGAACCTCCATACTGTTCCCCATAGTGGCTGTATCAATTTACATTCCCACCAACAGTGCAAGAGGGTTCCCTTTTCTCCACATCCTCTCCAGCACTTACAGTTTGTAGATTTTTTGATGATGGCCATTCTGACTGGTGTGAGGTGATACCTCACTGTAGGTCTGATTTGCATTTCTCTATTAATTAGTGATGTTGAGCATCTTTTCATGTATTTGTTGGCCATCTGTATGTCTTCTTCGGACAAATGTCTATTAAATTATTATAGATGTTGAATCTATACATTCCCTACTATTTTTAACCGAATGTTGTACTGTTTCCATATATGGCAATACATGCTGACACATGCTTGGCACTCAAATTATGTGCAGAATAAATGAATGCATAAAAAAGCAAATGCTTTTAACAAAGTTGGCCATGTATTTTTCTTACAAAAATCCAGAGAAAATCACACTCATTATTCAAGTCTGAGTTCCATAAAAAATATAAAATGGCAACTTTAAATCAGGAAGTAGGGACTTCTCTGGTGGCGCAGTGGTTAAGAATCTGTCTGCCAGTTCAGTGAACATGGGTTCGAGCCCTGATCCAGGAAGATCCCGCATGCCGTGGAGCAACTAAGCCCGTGTGCCGCAACTACGGAGCCTGTGCTCTACAGCTCACAAGCCACAACTACTGAGCCCACATGCCACAACTACTGAAGTCCCTGTGCCTAGAGCCTGTGCTCTGCAACAAGAGAAGCCACCGCAATGAGAATCCCATGCCCCACAACGAAGAGTAACCCCCGCTCGCCACTAGAGGAAAAGCCCACGCGCAGCAACGAAAGCCCAACGCAGCCAAAAATAATTAATTAATTTAAAAACAGGTAGTAAGAAATAATATTTCAAAACATCTGCATTTTTAATACGTTTCTTTAATTTTGTCATGAACATTCATTTTGTTTATCCTGACATATGAAAGCCCAGTGGGTGCCCATGCCTCATTGCTTTAACATATGCTGTTTCAGTTGCTGAAAAGAATATGAGGCAACAGACTTTGGGGGAAAATAGAGTTTCTGTCCAGCTGTAGTAAAAGCATTAACATGAAAGATCATGTCCAGATAAGGTATTCTGGACCTCTGTTATCAGGATGAGAAGAGCTCACTTTTAAAATGATCTCAACTCTTGTTGATTGAATGTCTCTGTTATAGCAACTCTTTACAAATGCTTTTAGAAACTCTTAGATTTTATGGTAAAGAAAAACATGAAGCAGACTGCTGTAATGTAGTAAATTTTTACTTTTCCCTGGCTGAATATTTTAATAATGCAGGCAAATAACCAGAAAAAAAAAAAACCCTCTTACATAGCAAAGGTCAAAATTATTGTTAAATAATACAGAAGAAACCTTGGGCTTTTAAAAATAATAATTTTATATTAGATTATTTTTCCAGACCTTAGAAAAGATAACTTTTTACTTCAATCTGTGATGCAATCTTAAAATTAAACTCTGACAAAAGTATACTTATTATGAGAAGACCATACTGTCATTCAGATCAACTCTCCTGATTAAGAAAACAAAAACTAGACACGCTGAACAAATTATTATGGAGAAAAAAATTGTGATGCAACACTGAGGTAGGCAGTCAGTGATGATATGAGGGCTGAAGATCCAGAGTAGAAGGAAGGACCAGATATATGAGTGCAATGTTCGATGCTGCTTTTCCCACTGAAGGTTCTTGTTTATCTGGAAACTGTAGAGGGAAGGCTGAAAAAAGCTGAATAGAGTATTTGGCAATCTCCAATGTCTGTACTGACAAAAGTGGGAATTCAAGCCCCACTAAAGAAGAGAGAAACCTATGAAATATGCTAGAATTAAAGTTGGGATCCTTGAAGGACTGCACATTCATAGTAGGGATGAACCAGAAATAGAGAAGTCTCACAAAGAATTTAGTTCAGAAAAGTATATTCTACATGTGTATGCAGCTAATGGTATAGCCTTAAAATACAGTAAGCTGAAATTTGATAGAACTAAAAGGAGAAACAGGCAAAACCATAATCACATTGGAACACTTTACACATATATCTCACAAACAATAAAAGAAGCAGCCAAAATATATTATTCATGGATACTAGAAAGTTGTCATTCTCAACAAATTTCAATGAATCAAATTTGTACATGTTGCATTATCAGATAACATCTTAAAATGTGTGGATGCAGCTTTAGCCACGCTAGCAAAATATATAGCCTTCAATATATATGGTAGAGAGGAAGAAAGTTTACAAATCAATGACCAAACAATAGTCTTGAGAAGACAGAAAAGGAAGACCAACTTAAACTCAATGATAATTTAATGTTATAAAAAGCAATATCTGACAGAGGATCAACAAAGCCAAATTATGATACTTGGACAAGATTAATAAAATTAAGAGCACAATACTAGGACTGAGCAATAAATAAATGAAGAAAAGTAGAATCACACGCATCACGAATGAAAAAATATCCATTAGTAGTAATCCTAGAGACAGTAAAAAAGAGGACCATCTGACAAATTGAAAAGTCTGATGAAGTGGAAAATTTTCTTGAAAACTATAATACCCAGGTTGACTCAAGAATACGACAATTATGACTTACCCTAAAGAAACTGAATCCATATTTAATAAACTTTCCTACAGTGAAAATCCAAGGTTCAAAGAATTTCTCAATGAATTTTTCCAAACACTGAAAGAAGAAACACTATGAGTATCTTATAAACACTTCCAGAGAATAAAAAATAAAGGTCCAATGTCCAGCTAGAGTTATCAGGCCAATGCGACATTGATACCAAAACCATATAAAAACATTACTAGAAGGGAAAATTGAAGTCAATATTTACTATAAATATATATTTAAAACTCATGAACAAAATACTCACAAACATTCCAGTAATGCAAATTCGTTTAGCATATGAAAATAAAACAAAGTTATTCACTACACTAGCTGAATGAAAGTTGTAAGAGCCTCTCGATAGATGCCCAAAGCATTTGATAAAGTTCAAAGCACATAAGCATAGAGAAAAGGCTTAGCAAACTATGAATGGAAGGGACTTGTATCATCTGATAAAGCATAAATCAAAAGAAGCTACAGAAAACTTCATATTTATTTATAAAACTTTTCCCCCTGGGATTTAGAATGAGAAAACAGTGTTTTTTGTCACCACTTCTATTAAAAATTGAAGGTTCTAGCTAGCTCCATTAGAAAAAAAAAATGAGGATTGGAAAGTAAGAAATTAAAATATCATTTTTTAACAGAATATGTGACTATAAATTTAAAACCCAAATTAATTAGAATTTATAAGGGAGATTAGCCAAATTACTGGATGCAAGGACAATAGGGAAAAACTGTATTTTTCAAAACCCCATTCATACCCATTAATTCAATGATGAAATGTTATAAATTCTACTTACTAACTATCAGACCCAGTATTAATCATACCTCTCTATTTGACCTTTCAAGGCACAACTACAGTCTGGTACTTTTAATCCTCTGAACTCATTCTATTCTTTTAAGACTTCATTTTTTTTTTAGAGCAGTTATAGTTTCACAGAAAAATGGAGAGGAATATACAAAGGTTTTCCGTATTCCTCCTGCCTCCGCCATTATCAGCATTCCCCACCAGAGTGGTGGATTTGTTAAAATTGATGAACCTACACTGACACATCATAATCATCCAAAGCCTACAGTTTACCTTAGGGTTTACTCCTGGCGTTGTTTAATCTATGCATTTAGGCAAATGTATAATGACATGTATCCAACACTATAATGTCATATGGAGTAGTTTCATTGCACTAAAAAATCCTCTATGCTCCACCTGGTCACCCCTCTGGCAACCACTGAACTTTTTTTTCCTGGGTCCATAGTTTAGCCTTTTCTATAATGCATATTGCTGGAATTATACCATACGTAGCCTTTTCAGATTGGCTTCTTTCACTGGACTCCATATCTTTTTAAAAATCCTTCCTTCAATTTATTTTCTGTTGTATTCAGAGTAAACTTTCCTAAGAAAAAATGTTTTATGGAATTATACTCCCAGGTTGTTATGGTAGATTGTGACAGAAAAATGTTCCACTAACAATAAATAGAAAAAGTCAAGTTACCAAAATCTGGTATTTAAAAGACATCAAATGGTTGTAAAAGCAATAAAGGGCAGATGGACTAGAATTACAGAGTAACAGCCATCAAAACTAAGATAACCGGGCTTCCCTGGTGGTGCAGTGGTTGAGAGTCTGCCTGCCGATGCAGGGGAACGCGGGTTCGTGCCACGGTCCGGGAAGATCCCACATGCCGCGGAGCGGCTAGGCCCGTGAGCCATGGCCGCTGAGCCTGCGCGTCCGGAGGCTGTGCTCCCCGCAACGGCAGAGGCCACAACAGTTAGGCCCGCGTATCGACAAAAACAAAAACAAAAAAAAACTAAGATAACCGTCACCAGAGTTGTTGTTGCTGTTTGTTTCTTTCTCTTCTCTTTTTTTTTTTTTTTTTTAATTTTCTAACTCTGGATAATACAGGAGAGGAGTTTGCTGGATGAAAAAGAAAGTAGCCCTTAGAAGTTTCAGATGATTGAAGTAAGTATCAAAAACTTGAAGGGACTCAAACACATGGATCATTTTCCTGATGAGATGTTTGCTGAAAGCTAACACTGTGAGGAGGGTAAAGAGCTAGGACAAAGATAACCAAATCTACTAGCAAAAACTCGAGCTCACCATCCAGAGTTTAAAAATACATAAGGAACAAGAGACCATGAACAAAAGTCAGCCGTGGAGGGGTGGAGGGGTGGACGTGAATTAGATGCCCAGAAGCTTTAGAATATGGAACTTTTACCAAGAGATTAAAAAATCGATAAATATGTTCCAAAAAGCTAAAGAAGAATCTAAATTTATAAAAGTAATTTTAAAAACAAATGATAGGAAATGTAGGTAAACGTGTGAAGTCTCTTCTTTTGGAAAGCCTCTCTAAGGGATTCTGTTGTATTAACCTGAAAGATTATGTCTCCAAACTCAAAAACTAAATTATTAGCAAAAGAAGTTATTTCTTGGAAGGTGGTGAGGGGTGAGAGAAGAATATGTGAAGCACATTTGACAAAGTTTCACTTTTTTAAAGTGAGCTCTTAAAATGCATATGATAATGATAAACGAGCTCCCCCCAAAAAGGCAAAGTGTTAAGAGTAGGAAATATACAACAAATGCTTAGTATTGCTAATAAAAAATGTGAAAATTTCTTTACCCACATTAATTAACAAATACTGGAATTTTTAAAAAGTGAAATGCAGTTGTTTAACCTATACACTGTGAAAGATTTAAGACAACTTTGTGTTTTTTAATAGATGTGCAGAAATAGGAATTCACTTACAAATCTGGAAATTAATACTGTTGCACATTTTCTTGAGGGATATGTGGACATACACCACAGCATTCTTAAAACATAAATATAAATTGAAGCAAATTTTCTAATTCCAGTAATTTATTTGAAGACATCTATCAGCTAAGAATATTTAATCGAATGGGTGAGGCTCTTTTTTTCCCTCACATAACCAGAACACTGGGGGTTGTCAGCAGGTGGTGTTGATGTACCACATGTGATATCAGGGTGGTAGATTTCTCATTCTCTTGGCATTTTTCATGTGTTCCAAGTTGGCTGACACAGCATTCCACATCAAGAGAAAAAGGAGAGAAAGCATCCTTTTTTATTTATAATCATTTCTGTTGCCCCGTTTTCTCCCTTTCTTCTTGTTTAAACCTCTCACTTTATGTGATCATATTAATAATCCTTTAATATATTTCTCCATGCTAATTTAAAAAGATATGTAAAAACATATGGATGACAGTTTTCATTGTTTTACAAAAATAGATCACATTATTACAATCTATAACTCCATGATACTCATGGGAATTCCTACAAGACAACTTTGTAGATTAAATTTATTTTTAATACCTTAATGTACATTTATAATAATTAAACCTCCTCAGTGCATGGATATTAAATTTATTTCAAATTTTTGCCCCTGTCAATAAATTCCAACATATTGGCATTTTTATTTCATGGTGAAAAGTGAAATTACTGATTCAAATTGTAAGTGTATATTTAATATTAATATAACTTACAGATTGTTTTTGATAAAAACTCTATTTCACATTTTCACAAGAAATGAATAATTGAAATTTCCCTGAAACACTGCCAAACTTTATTGCACTTATTTTTATCAATCTAATGGGCAAAAAGGGATGGTATTTATGTTTTTTTTTAAATTTGCATTCATTGGATATTAATTATGATGATCATTTTCTACATATTTAGTTGTAATTTCATTGACATTCTGGAATCTGTTAATAATAGTTTTCACACATTTTTATTGTGTTTTCTGGAGTTTTTTGTATATTAAAAATATTAACCATCAAATATTTTCTCCCAAGTTAGCTATTTTTCTATTGATTTTTTTATGGTCACTTTTGCTACATGAAATAATTTAATGTAACTTTAGTCAAGGAGATCTTCCCAACCCCTAATTTTAGTTTCAGTCCTTAAATTAACATCTAAGACTTTTTTGTTTTTTATGGTATAGAATTGTTATTGAACACATTGGAATATAAATTTATATGGTATAAATATGTGTATACAGTTGACCCTTGAACAACACAGGTTTGAACTATGCAGGTCCACTTTCACGTCGAGTCTTTTTCAATAAATACACACTACAGTACTACACCACCTGCAGTAGATGGAATCCGTGGATGTGGATCTGTGGATATGGAAGGCCAACTGTAAGGTTGTATGTGGATTTTCGACTGTAGGGGCTCAGTGCCCTTAACCTCTGTGTTGCTCAAGGGTCAGCTGTACATGTGTATTTTCTCCACCAGATGTGACCTACTTGAGAGCAGGAACAATTTCAAACTGAGGACTAAAGAGACAATTTTTTTTTTTTCGGTAGGCGGTTCTCTCACTGTTGTGGCCTCTCTCATTGTGGAGCACAGGCTCCGGATGTGCAGGCTCAGTGGCCATGGCTCACGGGCCTAGCCGCTCTGCGGCATGTGGGATCTTCCTGGACCGGAGCACGAACCCGTGTCCCCTGCATCGGCAGGCGGACTCTCAACCACTGCGCCACCAGGGAAGCCCTAAAGAAACAATTTTTAATGAATGACTGAGGACTTTATATCTGTCCAGGTCATGGAGCAAAATACGTATAATGCCACAGTGTATGATCACACTGAAGAATCGCTCTCTGCAATCAAAATGCCAGTGAATTCTGCATATTTTTGGTGTACCAGTAGCTTGGAAAGTACAATGTGCAGTTTTCACCTGACGCTGTTTACCTTGACAACTCACAGCAAAAACATCCTATTTTTGCAGCTCAATTTTTATGAGTCTGTTCTTTACCACCCTGCTTACATCTTGGGGCCAAAGCACTGGTCTTCTATATTTGGCACGGGTAAGGTTGTGGAAGGCCAAGAGAAAGTCTGTCTTCCCTCCCCATCACTGAGGACTTTTAGCTTGGACGATTCTTTCATACAAAGGAGATCAAGACTAACAAACCAGTCAGATCTGAGGGTCAGTGATTAATAAAGCAGCAGAAAACTATGAACAAGAATTTGGTCTCTTAGCTCTGCTGGATTCAGTCAGTTGATTACCAAGAGCTGAAACATCCTATCGAGAAAGTCGGTGTTTTTGTTTGTGAACCAGCAGGCCCAGGTGTACCGTGGTGAAGCCGCACCAGCGCTATTCAAACCTGTCAAGGCTGGGTCCTGGCAAATGTATAACGTAATGATCTGGATCTATTTTCATTTCAGAATGTGAAAAGTATGCCATGGAACGTTCTTTTTTGTTGTTAAGAAAAAGAGGAAGAAACACTGTTTACCAAGAAGCAAGAGTAGCTTAATTTCATCACACCAGAGACCTTTGACGCCTCATTACAGGCAGTCTCCCCTTTCACTTTCTCGTCTTCTCTTGGGCACTGAAAGATGAAGATAATGTTAAAATTCTTCACTAGATTCTCTCACAGTTTATAAATAAGATCTTCATTTAAAGATGTTTTCCAATGTAAACTTATGCAGCCACTATGGAAAACAGTATGGAGATTCCTCAAAAACTTAAAAATAGAACTATCATATGATCCAGCAAGTCCACTTCTGATATTTATCTGAAGAAAACAAAAGCACTAACTTGAAAAAAATGTATGCATCCTCATGTTCATTGCAGCATTTTTTATAATAGCCAAGATATGGAAACAATCTATGCATCCATTGACAGAAGAATGAATAAAGATTTTGTGATATATTATTTGTGGAATATTATTGAGCCCTAAAAAAGGAATGCAATTTTGTCATTTGCAACAACATGGGTGGACCTCGAGGGCATTACGCTAAGTGAAATAAGTCAAAGAAAGACAAACACCATCTCTTTCATATCTCTTTCATATATGGACTCAAAAAAAGAAGTCAAGCTTATAGATACAGAGAACAGATTGCTAGTGGCAAAGGCAGGGGGTGGGAAGAAATGGGTGAACTGCTGCTGTTTTTTTATTTTAGTTTGAATGAATTGTTTAAAAGTTAAAGACATTTTCTTCCTTTAAAGTCTATCAAAGTGTGGAATCTTTAGATCAAGTTTACACTTTAAAAATACATATTTTCTCCTGGAAGTGGTGTAAATATTGCACCATCGTTTTTAAAATGCATTAGTATCTCTTCATTTTCTACACCTTGTTCTCTCTAACATCTCATTTTGACCTTAGGTTATCCAATTTTGTGCAAATATGCAAAAGTTACATATTGATATTTTCCATCTTTTTGGGTGTAAGAATCCATAGAAATGAATGGTATTTTCTTCCATGCAGTACCACACTAACAGCTCTTTTCTGTAGTAAAAATTAAAAAACAATCTTGCTATGTACGTAACATGGTTGTATGGTCTCACATTCTTCGATGGTGTTCTTTATGCTCATTCTTTTCTCGTACAGTGAACTGAAATAATTTCTATTCTATTCACATTTCTAACCACAGTCTCTTTAAAGGTGAAAATGCCTTTAATTTCTGGGAAGAATCTTTGTGTAACCTAATATCCTGCTAGATAACAATATATACGTGTGTGTGTGTCTGTTCCATCTTGGTGCTGAGTGCTGAGCCTTCACTATTCTGTTTTTATGGCATCACTAGGAATTAAATTTAAAAGCTTATAAGATAATTGGGAAGTATGCTGTAAGTCTATCTCTGATTATTTTGGACTAAAACCTGCATAGGTGGCAAATGCGTTGCCATATTTCCCCATTTGAGCACATATCCTGCCACTGTATAAAAACAAAGACAAACCAAAAATGGAGATCATGGAGTAAGGTGCTAAATGTTCCCAGAAGCCTCTTTGTTGTGAATATATGCACATTTACTGTGTAATATTGATGTACTTCTAATGAATTGGATCTCACCTAAACACTTTTATTGTATTGTACTTACTCTGCTAAACCATGGTTATGATATTTCCAGAGCTTCTATCGGATCAAGTTGGCCCAGTAAATGTAAATGCTGAATCATTTGGCAATGGCAAATATTGTGTTTATGGGAATACTGCAGGCTGTTGCTTTTTAAAAACAAAAATTTTAAGTTAATTCTTGGGGAACCAAGGCAGAAAAAGTATAGTCTTAATAATTTCTCTTGGCGATTTTGTTCGTTTAGCATTCAACATTTTCCACTTCCAAAATGTGCCTAATACCTAGATAATTCAGGAAGTTAATATGTATACAAAAGTATTTCTATTAATAACATTAGAGAGTGATAAGCATTCATTTTATGGCTGCCTATTAATGTACCTATTACATCATTTTAAACTTCAGGACCTTATGGACGAATCAGAAAACCAAAATGAGAAAAGACTGAAAATTGCAAGAAATTAAAAGGCAATCATTCTATTACCTATAATGCAGATAGATTACTACTACTGAACGTCATATATAAATTATGATATCAATTGCTAGGGTTGCCATAACAAAATATGACCGAATAGGAGGCTTAAACAACAAAAAATTATTTCTCATAGTTGTAATGTCTGGAAGTTCAAGATCAGGGTGCTGGCAGGGTTGGCTTCCTCTGAGGCTTCTGTCCTTGCCTTACAGATGCTTATCTTCTTGCTGTGCCCTCACGTGGCCTTTTGTCTGTGTGCTCACACCCCTGGTGTTTCTTCCTCTTCTTAAAAGGACACCAGTCCTACTGGATTAGGGTCCCACCCTTATGACCCCATTTAACTATAATTACTTCCTTAAAGGTCCATCTCATAATATAGTCAAATGGAGGGGAGGTGGTTAGGACTTCAACATATGAATTCTGGGGGGACACAATTCAGTCCACACAGTTACTAAAGCTAATTGAGACAATCTTCAAGTGTATAATAGGAAACAAGAAAGCAATTTTATTTGATTTGTATTTGATTTACTCTATTTAGCAAAAAGAAATCTACTTTTTATTAACCGACTAATAAAGCCCACTACGATTCAGGCATTGGTGTTTTAGTGATGTTTTGGCCTTGAAATTGTTTCATTCTCTACATCGACACATTTAGTTTGAAAAGATATGTCACTGTTCTCTAAGTAAAAGAGACTATGTATTTTTAAAATATGAATTAAAAAGTAATAATTACTTTTTAGATGGTCTCTTACAATAGAATATAAGTAGGAAACTTACACTGTATGTATATAAATGAATGTTTTACTTTCTTCAAGGTTTTTTTCCCCTGATTCTTGAGGGCATAAAATATTAATTCACAGTAGCATTGGCTTATTGTTTTCACATAAACCTCAGGGGGAGACAACAAAGACAAATCAACAGCAGTTTAAAATAGAATAAGCAATTGGATCTTTTAAATGAAAGATCCAATTTAATATTCTGATTTTCAGTGGAAAAACATTTTCTGGAGTACAATAACTCTATAGAAACACTGCAAGTATTCCTATCAAATACAACATCAAATGTTCTATTTCTCTCTTTGATTCCTAGTAGGACAAATCTTTTCCTAAGATCAGAGAGCTCTAGAGTTGGACTAGACATTTGAACACCTTTCATATAAAAAGTATCCAATTTTGGTGATGAGTTAATGTAAAAATATAACTTGAGATCAAGAAACATATAGGCATATTCAGTATCCTATATACCTCTTGAATCTACTTTTTGAATATGCTGTTGCATTTTACTAACAAAACTTTATCTTCCTATAATTTTATTATGTTTCTGCTGTAAAGGAAGGACATAGAGAGAAAACTAAATTTTGAGGCTCCGTTGGACCCCTTTAAATAATCAGGAGTATATTTGGTTATTGTTGTTTATATTCAGGATGGGTAAGGCTTTGCTTTTCTGGAGAGCTAGCCCAGTGATGGTGGGAAAATACCTGCTTGATTTTGAATTACTGAGTTAGGGAATCTCTCTCACAAGGATCCAAATCTTACTGGTACCATTTTTGAATAGCTCTCTAAAAATGGATTTTATATTTAGAAAGTCTACCAACCTTATCATCTATAAATGTTACAAAAATGAAAGATGATCAAACAATAAAACAATAATTAAATGGAAAACATTCAGAAACCCTTAGCTTCCTTGTCCCAAACCACTGTCATTATATCCAATTATGTTAAGATCAATCCCATTTAAGATCCACAAATTATCATCTAATAAGTTATTAAGAGTGCCCCCATGAACTTGGAATTTTACTCTTTGATTCCTAGATTCTATTTTATTTGAGCTACATGACTAAATACCACGAGATAAATACCATAATATAATTTAAAAATTCAAGTTGCATTTATTAAAGATGTACATAAACTGACACGGGGTGTTGGATTTCCAAAAATGACAGAGAGAAACTCTCCTTCACAGAACATCATTGAAAAAGACCTTATCAAATACAGTAAAACTCCAAAGAGTTGATTCGTAGAATCATATATCTCAAATAAAAAGCAATATATATATATAACTTTCTCCTGACTGCTGAACATCCATTTCATCAAGAGATTTAAAGCTAAGAATTCTTAGAAATATTCCAGAAGCTATGGCTTCAGATGTCATTAAAACACTGACAGCAAAATTTTCCCCTTAGGGAAAGAGAACTGTATTAGGCTTTTCTTGCTGTAGTAAACAGTTTGTTCTATTCAAAGACACTCCAGCCTGCTTTGTAGGAACTGTTTATTTCCACTCAAACATTTTTCTCTCCATAAGGGACTTACTTCAGTTGAGATAAATTATGCTTGCATTTCCAATGGATTTTGTGCCCCTTTGAGTCTCTACTTCACATGAAAACACAACTTGTTCCAAAGACCAACGGATCAGCTGGTCTTGAACATTCATAAAAGCCTTCAATTCCTCTGAGCTAGCCAAAGGGGAATTTGAGCTATAGCAATATTTCTTGTTTGAACTACATGAATACTGTAAGTCAAGTGGAACAGCTCATGAACAGGATAAACAGAACAAAGCAAAACAAACCAACAAAACCTTTTTCTCTTGAAAAGTCCAAGCTGAAATCTGGAGAATTTTCAGTGCATGAATTAGATAATTAAGCTCCTAGCTTTGGGGTCTATTGCAACAATGAATAAATATTTTTTTCTGGTAATCACTATGTTAGAATTGGCTGATTTATCTTCTCCAAGATCTTAAATGGTTTTGCAAAAACGTCATCCTGTAGATGATCCAATAACTCATTTTGCAAAAACAAACAAACAAATAAAGGAGACTGAAGGACTTGCTCTCATCCAACTATAAGAAGCATTCTTTGGAAAATCTCCTGATCAGCAAAATCTTTAAAAATGTGATAATTGATTGATGCTGTCCAGCTTAACTTTGCCTGTCCTTGGCCTGAAAGGGTAACAGAGAATATGAAAGGAAGGCCTTTCATCCAGGAGCTGCCTCACACTTGGAACTAGACCTTGGCATTTGTTCTGCTGTTGAACATAAACAATTTCATAGACTATTAGCATCAGACAAGGCAACTACAAGAACATGATGGAATAAAATAAAGACAAGACCACTTCTGTATCGATGTTTGAACACAGGCAATAATAAGAAGTTTCCCAAATGGCAAAAATGACTAAACATCCCCAGTTCCTTGCTAATATGAGTAACAAAATTCTTTTCATTATCACAGTTTTCATCTCTTTTTCTTCCTCCAATCCATTAAGATAAAATTATTAAGACATCCAATCATAGGACTAATGGCAATTCCTGACAGCACAACATCCACGCCCTTGAACATTTCCTAGGATCACCTATGACACCTATGGATACACCTATGATACACCTATGGATACACCAAACGTTAGTATGTTTAGCTAACACTTTCTGGCCAAGACACCCCACAGTTCCTCTAGAGAGGGGTCCCCTTCACTGAAAGGAGACAGTAAATGCAAATGTGTTTGTCTGTTCCTGGTAGTCACTGGCTGCAGGATATCAACAGCAGTTTACATTTGAACACTTATATAGACATTGCTCTTCAGAAAGTTCGTAAGAGTGAGTCCCTCAAGCTTTAAAATACTCTCAGAAAACAATAAAGGTGAGATCACAGGATCATCCTGCCAACTGTGATGGTGAAGTCTCATCCAAACCTTTGCCAACAGAGAAGCATTATGTAAAATATTATGTTTAGATATGATTTGTGAACTATTCAAAAAATCATATTAACAATGTGAAATGTTTTCTGTATAAAATTATTTCAAAGCGATTCAGGAGAAAATCAGAGAAGCTCTGGCTGCTGTGAGGTCACACTTCAAGTAAGTAATAGAAAACCATTTGAATCAGATCTTCTGACTGCAGATCTGCCCATTTCACAATCTGTGCTGCCTCGCAGCATGTGAGAGGAAATTCATATCCTTTTTTGATAAGACATCATATTTTAAGATCAAGGAACAATCTCCAACCAAACACTGTTCACTTCTTTGCACCATGCTGACTCCGCAGAAAGTACTGAAAAAAGTGATCACGGTGGTAAGGTGATATAAAACAGTATAAGACGAATAAAGTTAAAGAAATTAAATATGTTACAATTGGAAAAATAGTTTTTCAGGTACTTAAAATACTCCTATGGTGAAAGAAATAAAAAATGTGTTACAATGTTCCAAGTATAGAACAAGGGCACCGGATTACGATGTTCATAGGGAAATATTTCATTTTAACATAATCACAGCCACTGTAACAACCTTCAAGGCAGAAAGTGCTGTCTCAGAAGATCACTTACTGTCCCTGCTTGAGATGAGCTGGGCAGCTGTTGGCAGGAAGGTGGCAGAAATAGTTTCACTAACTGAAAGGGTATTTAGAGTAATTCATGTTTTTCAAAACGATGTGTCTATAATTTTAGAGTTTGGATAAGAGGATGGAGGACACACATCACTAAGTTATGTGATATTACTACTAAAGCTGGGAGGTAAAGTGGTCCTCAAGTTTTTGAGATATAGAAACAAGGTAGAATAAAAGTGTAGTTTGAGGTAACCATAGTAGGTAACTAGATTATATAGCTCTATTTTTAATATTTAAAGAGTTAAGGATTCAAATGTTGAATACTCTATCTAGCTGTGTAACCCTGGACAAGTATCATAAATACTAAAAGTTATTTGTGCAATAGACATAGAAAATTGTGCATACTTTTTTAGGTTTCATGTGAATATAAAAGGAAATAATATAAAGTACTATGTAGCATGGCTGACATTTAGCAATGCATTACTAAATATTTATTATTTTTCATTATTAAAATTTGGGTCTGTATGGCTGAGCTCACACTATAGACTTTAATGTGTATAGATTTATTATTAATTATACATTTTTTTCCAGAAAGAGTAGACAGGCTTAGTCTTGTTTCAAACTTTCAATTCTCCTGAAATCATTAAAGACTGATAACAAAACACTTTGCCACTGTAGGCAAGAGAATGTCTTTCTTCTGAGCTAGTCTAATTGTAATTGCCACATGTACTTCTGGCCGTTTTCATTCTGTTTTTTTTTTTGTCTTTTTTTGGCCATGCTTGCAGGATCTTAGCTCCCCGACCAAGGATTGAACCCCGGGCCACCGCAGTGAAAGCACCAAGTCCTAACCAATGGACCACCAGGGAACTTCCCAGTTTCTTTCTTCTCATTACTGTTTCACAGTCAGTATCTTCTAATGTATTTAATAAGTGTTCATTTAAGCACCTAGTGTTTATCAATTTATTTTCACAGAAGTAAGCTTATTTTGTAAAATGCTGGATGTCTGCCATGTTTATTATCTAAACATGCAAAGATTTTTCTATATATCTATTAAAGAGAGAGTACGATGGTTTGGCATTCTCATTTAGCTGCTGGGTTCTGCAAGCTTTTTTTTTTTTTTTTTTAATAACCTATGAACTCAGCGTGTTGCTGTGATGAGAAGACCTCTATTCTTCTCCCATGATATTAACAGTCACTTTTGATGATGTCTAAGCTGGGATCATCAATGTGCAAAAGATGAACCACATATCTTTGATAATGCATTCTGAAACATTTTGACTGAGTACGGTTGTTGATGAAAGACCTTAACACTTGAGGGTTCCACATCTATCATGTTGCAGGCTACGTCAAGCACCAACATTAGGTATTTCTCTCGACATTCACATTCATGCAGTCATTGTCTATGGAGGGACTTAAACCACACATTTCTACTTGACTGCTAATATCTGGGGACAAATGTGCTTGGTTTTCAGACATTAATATATTGTATCGTACTACAGTCCTTTGTTCTATCAGCTTTATCAGGAAGTAGTTAAAATTGGTCAGAAATAAATTGCCCCCCCTGAAAGAAATGTTGGGTGTAACCAAAAATCAAATCTTCAGTAAGTATATAAATAGATGAACAGATTATTTTGAGTAGAATGTCTTTCCACTTAATAAATATAGTGGACAGGGGAAAGAATTTCTTGTTCCAACAGCTGATTTAGATTATGGTGAAGTTAAAACAAAATGCTTTTTGTGAAAGTGCTTTGCAAAATAAATGATTTATGAATGTTTTTGTTATGGCCAACAGTAACACCACCATCTCAGCATCACCTTTGATTAATCTTTTAGATGTTACATAATATGTTTCAGATTTCAGGATATAATTTTCTCCTTTTTTTTTTTTTTTTTTTTTTTTTTTGCTGTACGCGGGCCTCTCACTATTGTGGCCTCTCCCATTGCGGAGCACAGACTCCGGACATGCAGGCTCAGCGGCCATGGCTCACGGGCCTAGCCGCTCCGCGGCATGTGGGATCTTCCTGGACTGGGGCACGAACCCGTGTCCCCTGCATCGGCAGGTGGACTCTCAACCACTGCGCCACCAGGGAAGCCCGTCTCCATTCTTTAAATTCTTAAAATAATGCTGAGAGCTCACTAGTAGAATTTGCCAATTTGAACTATCTCTACAAACTATTCACCTGAATCTCCTGATTTTAATACTCTAAGAATATTAAAGTGATAACCTAGAATTTTCTCATCTATTTTAGTCTGACCTTTCCAGCTTCAAGAGCAATGAAAACAATATTTCCATAGAGCTGTCTTTTTCTAGACAATTAAAAACCTGGCTTCTCATAATGACTTAGTGGACAGCAAAATATAGCCTTAAATCTGTCACCTAATTAGTTTACAGTTGCTAAAAAAATAACTGACATTGGACTGACTATACAAATAATTGTTTTCCCACATACTTTAGCCTTTCTTCTGATAATAATATGTATTCCTATTGTTTTTTCCAACCATGTCATTATATATTTTGTTCATTTCTTCTCCCCACTACTCCCATTCAAGTTATATTGTACAACTTTCACTTACAAATGTATTGAGTATCCTTCAGAAAGTGCTTTGTGACCATCTTTAAAATCTTCACCATAGATGCAAGTCAACAAATTGACACTAGAAATTTTAGATTCCATGAGAAATGGATCCACACCTACTGAAATGTATCATACTCATCTAATTTACTTCTAATAAAAGTAGTTTTGTTATGAATTTTTGTCACTTTTGTTTCCTCCTTTGTTAATTAAATACCAAATAAAAGGTTTTTCTAACATCATATCAAGGCTTTGCCTTTTACTTGTAAGGATTGCTTACTCAGTTTGTTTCACTAAAACTTGAAAAGGGAATCAAACTGTAAATGTGTAACGGTACTGGTATGAAATCAAAGCATTAGACCTTCTATATAAAGTGCACAAGAATAATTTGGGGCCATTTCTCCAGAAAATGTTAATAACAATTTTCTTTATTGGCTGGAAAACAATGGCTTCCCCAGTTCATCATCACAACGCTCCCTATAAAGATCGATGTGGACACCGGTATTTAATTGTAATAACAAAATTTCAATGATTGTCATGACTGGAAAGTTCTCCATCACTTTTTATGAATTTATCAAATTCACTGATTTGGGTGTCATGGGAACACTGTTCAGGTACTGGATTTGGTCATGGGATAAAAGAAACACCATAGGCTTTGATCTTGTCTAAACTTGGTTGGTGATGTTAGATAGTCATCTACTCTTCTTGAACCTCAGATATCTACACTACAAAAACATGGGAATAATCCTATCTGCTCTATCTATTTTGTGAGTATTATGAACAAGCAGTAAAGCACAGAGGGTTTTCAGTATTAGACAGCAATGAGAAGCTTGTATCTCTACACATACAAATATGGTTTGGAAGCAAACAAAGAAAATATTTTTTTATAATTTAATTGTTTGAAGCACTTTTAGATCACTTGTTTAAAAAGGCTATGAAGGAGATACTAAAATTATAAAATGAAATATCAATGTAAGGCATTTTGGAAAATATAAACCTCTACAGGAATGTGAACTGTTGTTGTCATTTGTATTTTATACCCATTTATTACTTTTTACATATGCACAATTCAGACATCGAATACAAGAAATTTGATTTTTTCTTTTTTCCAGTAAAAACATAAGAGAATTTCAGTGTTATAGCATAAACTACTACTCTTTAATGCTCAAGTAATATATCAGAGTAGTTGTGTTGCTATAATTCACCACTTGTGTGTATTTCAAAGGAACCCTATTACTATTCAACTCCCAGTAGTTTTACTGTGCTTTGTTAAAAAATTCAAGGGCTAAAGAATAAAGAGACAGAGTATAGATGAGGCATCTTGACCAAGCAGTGTAAGGAAACACACTGTTTATTTGGTTCAGTTGACACAGTCCATCATTGCTATACCCACTAAATCCAATCATGTTTTAAAGTATTTTACGCTCCAGTATCAAGCAGCACTTACTACACACCATGCACTGTTTTCATCTATGACTGATGACAATAGCTAGGGAAAAAGCCTTTTTCAGGAGTATAAAAAATGGCTTTACATGAAACTGATGTATTATATTGGAAACAGATCTAATAGGCCAAGGAGACATGACAAATAACGCCCAGGGACCTAGCCGATCCCATTTGTTTTCAGTGAATTCTTGATTCTCGTGTGCATATTTTGGACTTCCTGAAACAATGACATTTTTGAAAGGAAATAGAGCAGAGTCATAATCAAACCGTATAATGTCCTTGGTGTCAGTAGAGCTCAGCTTGCTTACAGAGGGAGTTAGCTCAGCAATTTGGGCTTCTGGTGGGATATTCATATCTTTGTCATCCCTTGGCTGTGACTGGTTGTTGCTTATTTGATTTTACCTCCTTAAGAGAAAATGTGAATGTGGTTGGAGCAGTGCCCGGCTATGTTTAAACTCTTAATGAACTATAATACACCAGTCCATGTATGAAATTTGATGAAAATTAATTCTCCCACCATATCTTCACAATATTGACATCAACAGAAATAGAGCAATTATTCCAAAGACAGTGATTTTCTTATTAATATTGCACTGCTCAACTAAAGTGGGAATATAAAAGTGAAGACTGGATTTGAGTTCCTAAACATTTATAAGCCATGAACCTTGGATATAGCCTGAAATGTTTTTACTAGGCGAACTAAAAGCAATCTCTCAATTTGATGCACAGTAGGGATGAAAGTCAACACTGAACAACCCAGAGTTGAGGTTTTGAAATATATGCTTTTAAGAAACTAATTGGTTTCTTGCATGTCCCTTTCTAAGTATGCACTCACAGTAGCTTAGGGATTGATTTGAGGACATTCCCACTGTGCTGGGACCCTACGGGTCCTCCCTGACCCTCAAAGCAGGTCTATCACTTGGAGTAACTGTGTTTGAGCCATACTTTCCCAAGTTCCTAATATCTTGCTTTTGTTACCATTGAGCACTTTAGAAGTGAGAGTCATCTCTCACACAATAAGTACATTTAAATAGCTGAGGCTGAAAATATGCTATTTATTGCATCAAGTGAAGCTTGTTCAGGCATTCATGTCCTCTACATGACTCTATAGAGATTCTTTATCCCATCCACCCCCACCAGACACCCTTGAAGGAACATCTTACCTACCTCTTTTGCACAGTGGCATTCCTGTCCCTATAGGACTGTGTGGCACAGGGTGAGAGCTAGATAAACTTTGTTGAATAAGAGAATAAACGAATAAACTCCATTCTCACTCGTGCTTTATATCTTGTACTCCTCTGTCTTCTTTTATTTCCTCAAAATCTGACTTCAAACATTTTTATAAACAAGTGTTTTCAATTTAGTGTAAAGATGTTTTAACTGTTAAGATTGTGTCAACTTGATGTTAACACTGCATCAGCTCTCCCAAGGATATTTGCTCTTTCACATTTTTCTATCAATGAAAGAACTTAAGAAACTGCCACCCACATGCCAGAGAATAATATTTGTTAGCTGGTAGGTGGGTGCCTTTTGTGTAGTTGTTGTGTTTAACTACGTGTTTTAATGCTTACAGAATGCATTGGAAAGTGGATTATTAGAAATCAAAAATAGTTAAGGAAAGAGGAAAATTAAAATTCTCCAAAGATATGATATACAAGAATATTTGCAAGTGTATCTTCTGAGCAATTTTACATATGATAAATGACTTCTTTAAATTATAATTACTATGGCAAACAATTGACAAATCATGAATTTTTATAAACCAAATTTTCAAATGGCTCTGAAAATACTTTTCATTTTTTAGAAATAAAAATCACATTTAATTTCAATTTTGGGAGAAAATCTGATGCTTAATTAAGCAATATACTTATTGCTCATAGTATATTTTTTATAATTTATTATTCCTGATGCTACTCCAGTGTGACAACAGACCTATGAAGGACAATTTTATCTGTATTTTTATTCGAAATCACAGCATTTAAGAATTTTAGTTTCTTTAGTTTAGTTTCTTTATCAAGGAAGTGTTATCTAGTTTAGGTTATTTCCATTAAATAAATTTTAAAGACTATGATTTATTGCCTTTGTAAGACATCAGAACTGAATTTAAAGATGAAATTTAATAACACTGCCTAGTTCCTTCTTTTACAGGAAGTTGAATCTGATATTAGTCCTTTCAGTAAATTTGTTTGAAAACTCACATCCTCTTGACAGGTAATTTTTTTTTTTCATTGATCTTTTGGGAATATATAAAGGTCAAAGCAACACTGGTATATTTAAACAGACAACCAGCCACAGAAAATACAAAATGAATCATCAATATAGAACATGAATATTTTTATTATGGATTAATGTTTACTTCAAGCTGGAATTCAGGAGACAAACCAATTGCTTTCAAGTAATGAACAGCACTGCTCCCACTTCTTATGAGGGATAACTCAGTGCTTTCTAGGTAACATGAGACTGCCTATTTCCTAACGTTTAATCCCTCTTAGTCCATTGGATTAAATTATTGAGCTCTCATTTTCAGTTAAATCAGTGGCTATCAGAAGCAATAAATTACTGGGGAGACAGGAAAACAAAAAAGCAAGAAGAGAGACGTTAAAAGATAATAGATAGAAGTACTTAGAAAAAAATCTTGATTGTCAGTCATTCTTGGATATTTTAACATATTGCCTGGAGAGCCAGCCACTTAGAGGTGGAATTTTGTTATTTTTGCCCTTTCTATCCTCTGTAAAAATATTAGTTTTTCAGATAACATCATTAACTTTTTTTCCTCTTTTCAACTTTTGTTCCAGGGTCTTATTTTATGTCACGTTTCTTGCTGCAAATACATTTACTCTTATGCCTCCTGACAGCCTGAATTGCAGCATGCAGCTGGCACGGTGACCTCTGCAGCTGGAATGGGAATTGATTGGCAGGTGGCCTGTGTGTCTAACCCAGGGGAAGTGTCTCCACACACACACACATACACACTCCACACACACTGCCTCCTCCCCATGACCACACACACACACACACACACACACACACACACACATCCATACACACTGAGTGACTTCAGTTGGCACCAACTTTGGGGAGTCTCGTGGAGGCCTTCACCACCATGGTCTTCCAGCTGTCCAGCTGTTGAGTCACTTTGGAGCATCACACGAAGCAGAAGTTCACCAGCAGTTGTGTAGTCTGTTAGCCTAGGCAATGTACCTAGGAGGCCCAGGGGAGGTGATGCGGGTAGTTGACACATGAGGATTACTTACTCTAACTTTCTAGTGGGCCCGTAACCACAGCTCTTATTGGTTTTTCTGGTCATACTTTTGCTTTGAATTCATTTCTTCCTTTTTGCTATTGATCGCAGCTCCTCTTTAAATATAAAGTTTCTAAATCACTTAATGTGACAGATCCCTTCTGGTGCTATATCTCAAGGCCTTTTGAATTTGCAGTTAAAGTAGCAACCAAAAATAAATAAATAAAATAAAATAAAAAGCTAGTTAAAATTCCAAACCAGTGATGCATTCATTGCTCAGATATGTTCCATAAGCTTTCAACCTCTTCTCATCATACAGACACATTTTAAGGCATTCAGAGTAGTGTTTTCTTTCCCTTGTATTAGAATTTCTTCATCCCTGTTCATATACACCTGGTTTCTGCAAGGGAATTTGGATTTCCAGAGATAAGCAGATTCAAAGCACATATGCATTTGTGCTTATTTTCCTGAATCTCTTCTCTCATATTTAGAATTTTTGGAGATTATCCCTTTATGTTGGCCCCTTCAAGTGGAATATTTTCCCTGTGAATAATGAACTGAAAAGTTCTACATATGCTCCTATTGTTTTCAAGATTGGAACAATTTTCAATTGATTTAATAAATATGGGTACCATCCCTTTATAATCTGAGTCATAATTATGTACATGAATGATAGCTGCAAACTTCCATTTATATGCTATTCTTGAATGATTTAAAGGTGTATATCTACACTTATTTTCTTTTTAAAATGTACAGGCACAATAAATTTACATAGTTAAGTAAAAATGGATAAATATAGTGAACTTTTAAAATCCTGTGTTTAAAAATGTCATCACAATTTTATTGATCTGAGTTACTTTGAGAGTGAACATCTCGAGGAGGGACAGGTGGGAAGAGACGGGACATTAGAGTTTGGGGCTTGAAGAATTTTTCTCTAACAACAACAACAAAAAGCTTTTAATTATTGATTTTGAGAGCCAAAAAAATGTGAATAAAAATGCAACTGAGCAGCTACAGACAGACAGATGGGGTCTGGGAAAAGGCAAACCTGCCAACCATTTGAGGAGAAAACGATGACAGAATCTAGTGCATGTTTTTAGCACAAAGGTGAGAGACAAGCTCTGTGACATATGTTACGCAATGTCTCATAGACACCAAAAATGACATGGATGACACAGAAGATGAATTGAGATCTTTTTGTTTCCTCTACTGTCAGAATCACTGTAGAAATAAGAAAATGGTGTAAGGAGAAATAGCAAAAAAAAAGAAAGATCTTGAAATGTTTAAGACATTTTCAAGATTACATTGGAAAGCTAAATAAGTTCTTGTTCGTACATAAGAAAGTAATTCTGAAAGTAATCTGCAGAGGAGAGCTTTGAGCTTCCAGATGAATCCTGAGTTGTGCACTTAATCTTTACTACCGTAACATATGGCTTATCCATGTCACTGTGTAAGTTAATGGGGAATGAATGTAATAGGAGAGCAATTTGTACAAACAAAGATAGAATGTCAAACTCCCTTGATTGAGAGGCTTATATCACTGTACAGTAGCTGTAAAAAAGCCTGATCAAATGGTAATCAGATAAGATGTTGCCATGGTAATACCCTGCTAATGAAGGCGTATTGGAAATGAAGACATATACAATGAATTCTTTAAAATCTTGAAAAATGAAAACACACTGAAAATGGTAAATATACTCATGTGTATACGTTTACATATACAAATATGTGTACATATATACACATGTATATGTGTGTGCGTATATACATATTGTAATATTTATATAATGCATATAATATATACATTAGTGAAAAAGTCAAACAAATTTGCTCCTTGGTTTTATAAAAAATTTACATTTGTATGAGAAGGACTTAAGGAATTGTTCAGATGCTATAATGTGGGTCTCTGGCCCTAGAAGGAGAAACTGAAGAATATAAATCAGGCAATTATTGAGATCTGGAACAAAGAAATTTACATAAAAGCCTAACAAACCAGCCAGCCCTCATAATGGAGAGGATGGAGAAAAGAGCTATTGAAGATGAGATTTCTTTCTGGTCCCCCTTAGCACAGTCACAATTTATCACACAGTAATAGTGAGTTAAAAAACAGATCCTCTAGTCAGGGGAAAAGGTTATTTTCACATTATTATCCATGTTTGGGCAGGAAGACGATAGGGATAGGGGTGCATGTTACCCGTAGGAAAGAAATACTTAGAGGATTAAGCTAAAATGAGCTAAGAAATGCAAAGACAGAAACAGTCAGGGGGTGAATGACATATTCACTACAGCAAGTTATATCAGATTTGTTTATGAGATCACATATGATTTTCCCTAAAAGCATGGGTAGGACTATTTCAGAGTCCTGTGAATGGTTTCCTAACTCTGAACACTGATATTAATTCTGCCTTCTGTATGATACATATATGATTTCAAAGTTTCCAATAACATTAGGTAATGATTGACAATCATCCAATGTTTCAGGATACTAAATCTAAACTATGTATACCACGTGGGACCAATATCAGAAGAAGGTCATCATGGAAGCCCGATCAATCGTCATTTTGGACTGAGAGAGGAAGAAAAAGAGTGAAGGGCTAAAATCTTTCCACCATGTATTTGAATGGGACAAAAATACCCAGAGGAGCCCACTAGCTGGGCAATGCACTGTATCCCCTGAGTTTCTTCTGTATCTGTGAGAAGTGTACTACTCTTTGAAGTGCCATGAATAAGCCTTCAACAGATATTAAAATATGCACATTGCTTTGCAGTTAGGTGAATTTTCAAAATAATTAATTACACTTAGTCATTCCTCCATATGCATTTTCCAAAATGTAAAGATTTATTATCAGTGTTACAAACATCATAAATTATAAAATAATGGGAACGTGTTATATTTGATTTTCGGAAGTACCTCTATTGTTTATTTTTAGGAAAACACTCCATTTTTATTTTTAAGTCTCTTTAAAGATCATCCATTATAAATTCCCATAGAATATAGAAATATTCCCAAGCCAAAGCAGGAGGGATACTCTCATATCAAAATCTGTGGTTCCCTAGGCTTAATATTTCCAGCAAAAAGCAAAACAAAACAAAAAACCTTACTTTTCAAAAACTACATATTTTTAGTCCCGAAAGTATTTATTAAAGTGAATTTAATTGTGTCAAGATAAAATCTACCTCTCTGAGAAGTACAAACCCTAATCAAAGTTCAGTTTTTTGCAGGTATTCCGACTGAATCTGTTGCTTGTTCCAAAATAGAGCTTTTTTATAGTAGTTGGTTAATTCTAAGGCAATTCATACCCTGCAAAGTTCAAGAGGACTTTGATCATATACCACCACTTAGCTTTCCACCTCTCTCTCAGTCTTCTTAGTCTGAATTCATATTAAAGCCATGTCATTCCCTGCTTATTTCATTGTTACTCTTGCACTTCTCCTACCTTATTACCGAGTTTTGAGGTGTACAGCTGAACTTGCTTGGTTTATTTGAGTGATATTGTCTTATTGAAAGTTAAATTATGTTAAGCTAACATATGTAAGATAAATGCTGAAAGAGATTATCATTTGAGAAAAACAATTTTTAAGCAGGTGATTTTCTACTGACTTGAGACTATAGATTTCTAATTCAGAAAAAAATAAGTTATGAAACAAATTTTAAGACTGAGAAAAAATAGCTGCCTCACTTTTCTGTGAGAAGATTGTTAACATTATTAGGAGAAATTCAGTGTAATTTTTTCCAGTGTAATCTGGAAATATGCTGAAGGTGCCCAGAAATGCATTTTCTACTATCATTTATTGCTTTATTAGTGTTTGCTTTAAATTTTACATTATGCTTTGGACTGCTGCAACTGTTATAAATTTCTCAATATAATACAAAGATGTTACTTTTGAGGAATTTTGCACAAAGATTGTGGTAAACATCATGAGCGTTACTTGGCAAAGCCTGGAAATAAGTCCAAATGTCAGCAGGTATATGAATCCCTATTCTCCCATTCTGTACTACGGTGGGCTTGGGTTAGTGCTTAGATGGATAAAGCATAGGGCTGTGTTTTAAGAGGGTAACTACTGTCTCTATGTCAGTTACATTTTAAGCATCAGGGTGACGTTTTAGCTCAGGAAAAATAGGCAAAACCTTGAACATGACTTTAGGTAAGTAATGAAAACCCTACAGCCCAACACCTGGAGAACAGGAGTCTATGTTGCCATGGGAATTGAGTTCAGGCATATTCCTCTCACTGGAGGGAAGAGAATGCCAAGCCCCTGAGAAGGCACATTTGGGAAAGATGGACATAGTGACCACAATTAGCTTGTCCTCTGGCTCACAGAGAGCTCCCAGAATCCATCCTGGGGTGTTTCTCTTGGTCTCCACATAGAACTCACATTCCCACGAGAAATGGGCTGGTGACATTCTCACGACACCATTCTAAGCAAAAAGAAGAACGCTAACAGCAACAACAAAAATCTACAACTTACATTTCAGCTAAACCAGAAGAGCGAAAACACTTCAAATTTGCATCTTTTAAATTGCTAAATCAACTGAGAGCAGCTTATGCAGATCACAGGGGATTTCAAAGTATGGAGAGGATCTAGCAGTCTAGGTGTCAGGAATCAGCAGCTAACGTTAATGGCAGAAGGAGCCCTTCTCTGACTAGGAACCGCCATGAAAAGGATTGACTGAAACAGGACAAACTCCTCTACCAACGCAGAGAAAAAGCATACAAAGTTCCTGAGGGTTCCAGAGACAAAAAATCTCAGAAGAAAGGGAAAGGAAGTAGAAGAAAATATCTTTCAAGTTGAGTTTTTCCTGGTGGCAACATTCACTGAAGGAACTAGGTTTGTGGCTTTCTTTTACTATGTTAAATATTTTCACTCCACCCTCTTCTTGCTTGTGTGGTTTGTGAAGAGAAGTCCTATGTAGTACGTAACCTTGTTTCTTATGGACTAGGTGTTTTTGGTTTTGTTTGCCTTCTTTCAAGATGTTCCTTTTCTCTAAGGATTTTGCAGTGTGAATATAATATGTCCAGGGGTAGATTGTTTAGTATTAAGCCTGCTTGGTATTCTCCAACATTCCTGGAAATGAAGCTTTATGTGTGTCATTATTTTGTAAACCACTAGCCATTATTACTGCAAATATTTCTTCTACTCCAATCTCTCTTACTTCTCCTTAGGATGCTCTAATTACATGTATTGTAAAACCTTTTGAAATTCTTACACGGTTCTTGGATATTATGTTCTGTTTTTTTTTTTTTTTTAATGAGCTTTTTGTTTACATTTTAGTTTAGGAAATTTCTATTGAGATATATTCAAGCTCACTGGTTCATTTTTTAAATTGTCATAAAATGTACAAAACTTAATCTTTATCACTGTAACCATTTGCAAGTATATTTCGGCAGCAGGAAATATATTCACAAGGTTGTGTAAATTTTTCCATTACCCCCGATATAAACTCTGCACCTATTAAATAATAACTCTCCATTTCCCCTTCCCTCCAGCCCCTGTAAACCTCCAGTCTACTCTCTGTTCTTACCAATTTGCCCATTCTTTGTGTCTCATATAAATGGAATCATATGATATTTGTTCTTCAGGGTCTGGCTTATTTCATTTAGCATGATGTTTTAAAGGCCCATCCATGTTATAACATATATTGAAATTTTATTCTTTTTATGGCTGAATAATATTTCATTGCATGCATATACCATATTTTGCTTATACCTTGATTTATTGATGCACACTTGGGTTGTTTCCATCTTGTGACGACAGGGAATAATGCTGTTATCAACATTGGTGTACAAACTCACTGATTCCTTTCTACACTGTGTCCAATCTACTGCTGAGCTCATGGGAGGCAATTTTTGTTTCTGTTACAGTGTATTTTTTTTTTTTTTTTGCGGTACGTGGGCCTCTCACTGCTGTGGCCTCTCGCGTCGGGGAGCACAGGCTCCGGACATGCAGGCTCAGCGGCCATGGCTCACGGGCCCAGCCGCTCCGCGGCATGTGGGATCCTCCCGGACCGGGGCACAAACCCGCGTCCCCTGCATCGGCAGGCGGACTCAACCACTGCGCCACCAGGGAAGGCCCGTTACAGTGTATTTTACTTCTAGTATTTCATTTTGATTCTTAGAGTTTCCACCTCCTACTTACATTACACATCTGTTCTTGTATATTGTCTACATTTTTCATTAAAGACCTTAACATACTAATAACTTTATTTATTTTTTTTGTTTCTGAAAACAAATTTTATTTAAATAAGTGTTTAAATACATTGCATAACATTAACACTGAAGGGGAAAATACCAAAAAAACAGTTTGTTACTTCACATGGCATTGGGCAGCTGTTGCTAGTAAGCTGTGAGCTCTACAGCTACATGACTGATACATCGGTTTGAAATTTGTCCCCTTGTCAAAAGGTTAACTCTGATAGAAGGTTGGCCTCACATTCTAATTTGGACATCGATCAGCTAGGATAAGTCTGGTCAAAAAGACCTTGGTGGCAAGCCAGATGTCCTATCACCTCACTAGAAGGAAGGTGGCTGCTCTAAGCTCTGTCCACCTGGTCACGTTGGAGATACCAGGGGATCTTTCCCCTGATGACCGAAGACTCCCTCTAGCAGTACAGCTGCCATTGCTGCCTCACCCCATCCTCCACTCTCATGACTCAGTGACTGAATAATTCTATTTTTAATCAATTACTTATTTGTCAATTACTTAATTTAATTTTAATTTAATTTTACTTTAAATTCTTTGGTGATTCTACAATCTGTGTCTGGCTCTGATGCTTGCTTTGTCTCTTCACACCGTGTTTTCTCTACCCTTTTAATATGCCTTGTAATTTTTAGCTGAAATCTGGTTATGAGGTATCAGATAATATAAACCAAAGTGAAAGACCTTTCTTGTGGGTTTTATGTTTATCTGACTAGGAGTTCAGCTGTATTTCATATTTATTGTAGCTACAGATCCCAGAGGATTCAGATTCCTCTGATGTTCTTGTTTTTAATTTCCCTGCTATCTCTGGGCTTAAGAGAACCTAAGAACTCCTGCCTAATTAGAATCTGGGCCCTGCAGCTTTCTAAAATATAATCCACTTTTATAATTCCAGATTCTTGTTAATGTGGTGGTAAAGCATCAGGGAAGGGATTCTACAACCTTATGATTAAATCTCAGTTTTCAGTGGGGCTGTGCCCTTGGACTGTGGTCTTTACACGTGTTTTTTAGCTCCCTTTCACCTCTTGGGTGAGACAGACAGGTAGGCTAGAGGGGAGGAAATTGGGTAAATGTCCTCTCCCCTCTCTGGGTAGGAAAAGACAGCGGTATAATGCCCTTTCTCCTAGAGAGGAGGCCTTTGTGATGGAGACTGTTCAGAGCATTTTTCAAAGTGGTTATTTTCCCTTCCTCCTGCCAGGAAGTGTGCATTTTTAAACAATTTCAAAATTATCAGCATCACTCCTCATTTTACAAAAGAATTTTACAAAGACATGAAATAGTCATAGAAGTTTAGTATTTCTAAGACTTTTGCTGGCGATCCACAGACCATTCTTAGGCAACTGATCTTTTAGAATTGGCCCTATAGAAAATGGAGCTGGTTATAGTTTGAAGAGGTGTGTTTATTGACTATTTATTTGAATTTTTAATAGTGGATTTTTCAAAATTGTCATCGACCACAAAGATTAGAGTTAAATATTCTTTACTTAGTTCTGTATTTGAATTAAGCAGGCTAAAAAGCCTGAAAGGAATCCACTGCGTTGTTTGCCATATTTTGGCCTCTCATAGTGTGTTTCTACAGAAAGAAGAAGATAACGTAATTCATTATTTAATTTTTTTTTTAGCATAGATCTTTCCCTGCTATGGCTGATTTTTAATGATGTTGAAAAGGTATCTAAATGAGGAAAATCCTCTGTCCACAAAACGTCAATGTTGTAGTCATGAATTTGTCTATCGTTTCTTAATAGGCGTGCATCTTAAACCAATCAGAATATTTTACATTGATTATGGTAAATATTTTTTCTGAAAATGTATTATAAAGGAAGAAATAACTGGTTTTTTTTTCTATATCACAACTGAGTCTCATTAAAAATGCTACACTTTGTTGGATAGAAAGGTTTAAAATAAATCTGCTATTGTTTCATGTTAATCCCTGTGGCCCAGTTGGTAAGAATCAAGCATTTGAAAAGAAGCAGGACTCCCTGGGGCTACATGATAAAGAAAAAGTAAGTCTACAGACAATCAATATTATAGCACCATGTATCACAGCACTGAATCTTTGTTGTTTAGATAGATTCAAGAACAGTAACCACTGCAAAAATTATAGTATACTTATGCATTCTGGCAGGACAATATCAATAAAATATTCCATGAATTTGACCCACATCTAACAAATTACATGAAGCGTAAATCCTAGCATAAAATCCAAGTCACTTTTTTCCTTCAGTTTTAAGGTGCATGGTTTCTATGTTGCTTGTATAATTCAAACACAGGGACACTTATTTTATAAGACTTGTAAAACTGAAGATTTAACCTAGTTTCTATGTAGAACAAGACAAAAAAATCTCACTAATTAAATTTAACAAAAGCATCAACCCTTTTTTCTACTGAATTAGCACATTTTTGGAGTCACATTTCTGACCCTAAAAAGGAGCTCACATCTGTTGGAAGTAATGATGTATTACTGTAATATGGAATCACATTGAGCCAAAAAATCAAAGGTGGCAATGGAAGTGGGATCAATGAAGGAGTTTCTGTGGAAAAGACTTGAAACAGAAAAAACACCCTAATATATTTAAAGATGTTATTAATTTTGAACAAAATAATACAGTAGCTAGACAATGGATAATAAACAGCATTTAACACAAACACCAGTATCTCACTGCACATATTCTATAAGCTGTGAAAGTTGTTAAAAGATAAACCGAAACTGTATTTGAGCAAAAATCAATTCCAACTGAGCAGTGCCAGACCAGAAATGGTTATGAGGGCTCTTCCCATAGGAGCCAGGGGAAAGTGTGGAAACAAATAAACAACATTACTGATAAAATGACTCAATAGGTAGTAAGCATATTGCATGGATTGAGGTTATTTGCCAAAGGTCCTTGAATCTTCTAAGTGAATTTTATTACAGGAGGCAAAGTGGAATAATTTGAGGAAGGGAGATAATATGGTTTAAGTAAGATACTAATATTTATTAGTATTATTTCCAAACAAAGATATCTTTGCCATATTTTAAGGCAGTTCACATGAATCCTTATGTGTCTGGATGAAGAGTTGGGTGGTAAAAAAAAGAGAAGAAAAGTTGGATTCAGAGATAGAACACAAAACATTTTAGTGCATAATTCCACATAGTGAACATAGGACTGGGAAGAGTGAAGGAAGATTCATAGTCTATGAGATGTACGGGTTAACAAAATTAGAAAAAAAATTACTGGAAAGGGAGAAATGAGAGAGAGAGGCAAATATTTGGTCCCATTTATGATCAAGAAAGGTCCAGCAGGCTGTGTAACACATGGGGACAGAGCAGGAGAGAGGTCAGGTCTAGAAATATAAATCAAAGTCAACCTGGTAACACTGATATTTAAAGTCATATGAATGGATAACCAAGAAAAATAAGGGCACCACATTTCAACCCTCAGGAGCATTGTTTCTTATTGTTTAACAGGTATTGCACAGGTATAGAAAAGCATACAAGTGATTTCATTTGAGAAAACAATGTACCATTTCCAGGCTTTCAGTATGACAGGGATCAGAGTGATAAAATGGCATGTTGAAAAGAAGATGAATGGAGCAAGAATTTCTTCAAAATGCCATTTACTCACACACGCTTAAAGGCAAAGGAGAATGTACTGTTTGCAAGATAGTGTTTAATTACCTGAAAAAAGAAAGCAGAATCTGTGAGGGAAAGTGCCTTCAGTCACTATGCCACTTTTTAATAACTGCTATCTTATCTTGAGTAAACCACTTTAATAGAATAAATCGCTCATGGAAGATTAATCCTTTCAAAAGGCACTGTTTAGGAACATCTTCCTTCTTATATGTTTTAGTACCTTCTTTTATAACTTCAGCAAGTTTTTAACAGACATATTATACTTGCAATAATCTGTGCCTATTCTTCAATATTCTTGGAGTGGGAAGTTATAGGAATTCTAGGAATTTATTATTTTTCTGTTTGGTTTGATACATAGACACTTTAATGATTGTGATTATGCTGCATTTACCTTGGCTCCATGATTTGCTGAAGAGAGAATGCAGAATCCCTGATTCTCCATTTATCTTTCAGAATTGAATTAGTTTGGTGTACTAAGAATCTGAGAATCTGCACATGGCTGTTGGCAAGAGTTTTCAGACTTGGAGTTTGAACAAATGCATGCTTTACTTTCTATGTAAAAAATTAGAATACATAAACTGTAGTTTTAAATTGTACTTATTTTTAATAAATTAATTCAGCATTCAAAACCATGCCAGGTTGAATCTGAGAAATGAGCCTTAGGGAACCGTTGTATTACAAATCTAGATACTTATTATTACTTAACTAATTTCAAACCACAAAGCTAATCAACCACATGATAGCTTCGTATATTTTCATTAAACTCTCAAATTAAAAGTCAAGTATTCCACTGCCACAAGTTTTTACATTCCAATATAGTTTGCTTGATTAAGCTTTCTCATAAAAATTCTCCAATGATAGATTTCCTTTACATGAATAATAATCATAATATTTAATGCTTATTGAGGTTTTACCGTGTTTCAATTACCTCCTAATCCTTTTTATTGTTTAACTAATTTAATTTTCAAAAATTATTTCAAAAGTTATTATTATATGTATTTTACATATTTAAAAGTATGCACAAATAGATTAAACAGTTTGAGCAAGGTCATATGTGTATAGATGTGAAAATGCATTTGTGCATATATGAATGTTACATTTTACAAGATATAGTCATATGGTTAAAACTTCTGTAAGACTTTTTTTCCAGATAAAAGAATGTCACCAAATTTCCATATATCAGCTATGATAGTGAAAGATGACAGTTACAATACAAATCCAGAAACCTTAAAAGAGGTTCCTAAAAATTATGTCACAATGATTGTTACCATTACAGATAGTTTAGCAAACAAACATCTTTGGCTGCAGAGATCATATCCATATGGCCAACAATTACTTAATAAAATATTACCTATAAATTCCCTGAATTACCTTGCTACATTCTACTACAAATCTTTAAGGAAGAGCTTTATAATTAACTGAGACTACTTCAACTCTTCCATTTATGAACTTCAGCAGCTGGTACCATTTGATGCATATAGAAACTGTTTGTTCTTCCTTTTTTATTTAGGAAACATATAATAATTGTTTGCTCGGTGTCAGAATATGTACCAAATACTGGAGATACAACATTAATAACACATAATTTAATTAAATGCGCTGACAAATGAAAAGTATAACCGATAAACCTCTGTAAAAATAGATTAGCAAAGATATGAAGTAACAAGGGGGCACAACTAAACTTCTTTTGGAGGTGAGAGAGATCAAGGAAGTATTTTCTGAAGTCCTGGAATGTCTACTGGTGTGGTCGTGACGGGATGGGGGATGGGCATGGACAGCATCTCCACAGAAGAGATTACTTATCAAAGTCTTTCAGAAATTTTTTCTAACAAGTATAGTATTTTCACTAGTATTTTTAAATTTCCTTTCCCAATATCAAATGACATATATTTTATTGGCAACAAATTTCAAGAGCATGTCCAATGCAGTGACAAAAACAGATGATTTAGTTTTATTTAATCCAGCAAATCTAAACAAACTCCTGCACAAGCTTTTGCTTAGCTGTGTTTTGCTGTTGGTAGCAGGTGAATTATAACTGTTTCCTGGCTGTGTACAATAGACCTCTGACCAAATTGTTCCTTTTTGGTGTACCATTTTAGAGACCTTGAGAAACTGATTTAATCTTCCTGAAAATATTTGACTCTGATGTTAATAGTACTACTTAGCACATAGACTTGATATGTTATTTAAATGAAATATTTAAATCATTTGGAACAGTTTAAGGCATAGCAGGCACCTAGTAAATAAATACTAATGTTAATATTATTATTCTCTAAATATCAAGTCTAGAAAAATACAATTTACTTACGGTAGACATTGACACATATGTAAATTGTATCATTCTTATTTCTCACTAGCTATTTAAAAAGCAATGTTAGTTAATTTAAAAGTTAATCAAATGCTCTTATATGACTCAGATAATTGTTTTTTTAATGCCCTCCAGAAATTGTCTATGTTATAAGCAGAAACTCTTTTTTTTTTTTTTTTTTTTTTTTTTGCGGTACGCGGGCCTCTTACCGCTGTGGCCTCTCCCGTTGCGGAGCACAGGCTCCGGACGCGCAGGCTCAGCGGCCATGGCTCACGGGCCCAGCCGCTCCGCGGCACGTGGGATCTTCCCGGACTGGGGCACGAACCCGCGTCCCCTGCAACGGCAGGCGGACTCTCAACCACTGCGCCACCAGGGAAGCCCTCATTGACTTTCTTTACATCTAAATGGAATTGTATCATAATGGAACCCCGGGAAGATCCCACATGCCGCGGAGCGGCTGGTTCCATGAGCCATGGCCGCTGGGCCTGCGCCTCCGGAGCCTGTGCTCCACGACGGGAGAGGCCACAACAGTGAGAGTCCCACGTACCGTAAAAAAAAAAAAAAAAAAAAAAGTCAATGAATCTGAGTGAAATCTGCTTATATTCTTCAATAAATCTTACTCTTTCTCTCTAATCCACACTTGTATGACTAATACAGTTCATTGAAAAAAAGCTGGGTTCCCTGCACAATAAATGATATTGAATATTTATTACAGATCTCAAAGGACACAGATGGATTTTCAGAGCCCTTGGTTAACTTGGCAGTGATGGCCATTAGAATTTTTTGTGTGATAGGTATACTCGGTCAACTTAATGTGCATGTCAGAGCAAATCCTCATATAATACATATAATACCTAACTCTGCAGGGCCTTCATATAAGGTTTATGTTTAATAAATCTGCCATTTAAACAGAAAAGAGAAGATAATGGATCACTATCTCTATGAAATGAGAAAAAAAGAATATCCCAGTCCATTTTTCTTATTTTCTAAATATACATAAATAGAGCCAAATTTAATTTTAAAAGTTTTGGTCTGATGTACTATGCAATTGTTCTATGATTTAAACTGGTTTAATCTCTTTTTTTACGACCTTATTTCCCCAGTATTCTTGGTGGCAATATTTCAAGTCAATTCAGGTTAAATTAGCTGACAGGAATTTTAGGCTTTGAGATCTCCTGTATTTTCTAAATGCAGACATGAACATTTATGGGTCATTTATACTGCATCAAATTGTGTTCTATATTTTTGGCATGCAATAAAGTTTAATTGAATATTTTATACACATTATTTTGATGTGCTCTGTTTTTTTTCCCTTACCATATATAGCGTGATCATCTAAATTATTTGAAACAATTTAGATTCTAAGCAATTTGAGAATAGTCTTTTTTTTGAGTTCCCATACTATTTAACACTTTGGTTAGACAATTATTTATAATTTATTTATTTATTTTTTGCAGTACGTGGGCCTCTCACTGTTGTGGCCTCTCCCGTTGTGGAGCACAGGCTCCGGACGCGCAGGCTCAGCGGCCATGGCTCACGGGCCTAGCTGCTCCGCGGCACGTGGGATCTTCCCGGACCGGGGCACGAACCCACGTCCCCTGCATCGGCAGGTGGACTCTCAACCACTGCGCCACCAGGGAAGCCCATAATTGATTTAATTTTATAAATGAGTTGAGCCTTTTAATAATGGATGTAATATGAGTTGGGTAACTACTGGTTTAATTAAAGAGTGAATGAAAATCAAAATAACATCTAATATTAAAACCCTGTTGTAACATCTTGAGGGAATTATTGAATTAACTGCTTCTTCACTGATCTTACACTTTTCATCAATTTTTCCTTAACGTTGGTGTCAAATACTTGGACTTACTATCTTGTGCGGCCTTTCAATCCTGTGTGGCCCTTAGCAAGAAGATAAGGGCCAAATGCAGTTTGCTTGCTTATATTTCCCCAGAACTTCACAAAGGACCTGGCACTTTGTATGTATTCAATATTTATCCAATTAAGGATTAATTTGGCCTAAATGACCTCACCTTAATTTGGCCTATAAGATTGCACATGAGTTGGTCCCTCCCTAAATTTCTAATTTCATGCTGTGCTTCTGGTGACACTGATTTTGTACCTCCTCCTGCTGCTTTACTAATCCCAGCCGTATTGTTATTGTTTCCCTCTTAACAACAACTGCCTTTGCTCTTTTCTCTGCCTGGCATGCTCTTCACAAGATTTTCAAGTGCCTTATTATTTTTCATTAGTCAAACCTCAGTTTACTGTCTTATTTTATTCATGGTACATTTTCTTATCTGAAACCTCCTCGCATATTTATTCTTTTATCTGCTATCACTTTAACATCCTGGATGACAACTTGGACCTTCTTCATTTTGTTCACTCTTGTCTTCTCAAAGTCAAGAACAATATCTGGTACACATTAGGTACTTAACAGAAAATACTGTATAAAGACACACATTCTGGCATATGATAAATGATTTGCAAAGTATACTGCAGGAATTGTCTATGCTTCTCTAAGTTTTAAAGCAGCACTATTTAATGGATGCTCCTGGGGGCATTCCTGAGGGCCACTGAAACACACTTAAACAGAACAAAGGAGCACACACTGAGCTTGAAACAGGGAAAGATAATCCCACATAAGGTGGTAAACCAAGAAAAGGCTCTGTGGACTCTTGATCTCCGGGTAAGGAAGTGTTCAAGGCCCAGGGCTCATTCTTACCTGACAGAGCAGAGGTCATAAAACTATGCAAGGGACTGCCTTTCCCAACAGTGTAGAACATCTTCAATTGTTGCAGTCAGTCTCCTGAAATCCAAAGTAGGCGAGTTCATCCTTCATAAATCTGTGTGATTGGGTTATTTGGTTCTTTGTGATTGAATTTTAAGATATCCTCATATATTTTAGATATTAGCCCTCATAAGATGTATGGTTTGCAAATATTGTCTCCCATTCAGTAGGCTGAGTTTTCACTTTTTTGATTGTGTCCTTTGCTGTGAAGAAAGTTTTCTAGTTTGATGTGATTCTCTTTGTCTATTTTTGTTAGGGAAACCACTCACTAAAACGGCCCACCCTGGCCAGGCACCATAGTAACTACTTGCATGAGTTATCTTACAACAGGATGACCTGGTAAGGAAAGTGGAACTAACAAGCTACCACCAACCGGAAGAATTCGGGAAAGATCAAAAGGAGAGAGGAGACGCCAGTCCATATGTCCTACCGCCTCCTAGAATCCTTCTTGCTGGAATCCATCTTGGCTGAGCAATGCATGTGCCACCAGGAAGGACCCTGAGTCAGAGTGATTGGCCAGACACTTGACCGGAAACTAACCCCTTTACCATAAAACCCGAGACTGCGAGCCACATGGCAGAGCAGTTCTCCTGGGCTCCCTTACCCTCCTGCTCTCCTCCCGGGAGCCCCTTCCCAATAAAATCTTGCTTTGTCAGCATGTGTGTCTCCTAGGACAATTCATTTCCGAGTGTTAGACAAGAGCCCACTCTGGGGCTCTGGAAGGGGTCCCCCTTCCTGCAACATTTTTGCTTTTTGTGTGTGTGCTTTTGATGTCATTTCCAAAAAATTATTGCCACGGCCAATGTCAAGAAGCTTTTTCCAAAGTTTTCTTCTAAAAGTTTTATGTTTTCAGGTCTTATATTTAAATCTTTAATTCACTTTGAGTTGGTTTTTGTGTGGGCTGTAAGATATGGGTCCAATTTCATTCTCCAGTTTCCCAGTATCATTTATTGAAGGCTATCCTTTCCCCCACTGTATATTATTAGTACTCTTGTCAACAATCACTTGACCACAAATGCATGGGTTTATCTCAGGGATAAAAAATGGGAAACGGACCTGAATAGACATTTCTCTGAGAAGATATTCAAATGGCCAACAGTATTTGACAAGGAGCTCATCATCACTAATCATCAGGAAAATAAATTTAAACCACAATGAGATATTACTTTATACTTGTTAGAATGGTTATTATAAAAGAAAACAAACAAGTGTTGCTGAGGATGCAGAGAAAAGAAAACCCTTTACACTGTTGGTGAGAATGTATTTTGGTTAATCTGCTATGGAAAACAGTATGAAGATTCCTTAAAAAGTTAAAGAACTACCACATAATCCAGCAATCCCACTTGCGGGAATAAATTGAAATGAAATCAGGATCTTGAAGAGATATCAGCACTCTTATATTCACTGAATCATTGTTCACAATAAACAAAACATCAGAGCAGTCTAAATGTCTGTCAGCAGATGAAAGGAAAAAGAAAATGTAATATATATAATAAAATATTATTCAGCCTCAAAAAAGAAGGAAATCCTGCCATATATGACCACATGGATGAACCTGGAGGACATTATGCTAAGTGAAATAATCCAGTCACAGATATTGCCTGACTCCACTTATATGAGGAATCTAAAATAGTCAAATTCATAGAAACAGAGAGTAGAATGGGTGGTTACCAGGAGCTGGGAGAGAGGGAAATGGGAAGATGTTGGTCAAAGAGTACAAAGTTTCCATTTTGCAAGATGATAAGTCCTAGAGATCTTAACTTTGTTAAGAGGATATATTTTATATCGTGTTCTTATCACAATAAAATAATAAAATAAAAAGGGTAGGAGGAGGAAAGTAGTAGAGGTAGTGGATATGTTTATGGAATAGATTGTGGTGATGGTTCCACAGATGTATACTTATCTCCAAACTCATCAAGTTGTATACATTAAATACATATGTGTTTTGTATGTAAATCATGTCTCAGTAAAGTGATTTTTTAAAAAATAAATAAATGTGGTATTTCTCATTATTTCTAATTTTCTAAATTCACAGAATATTAATCCCCGTTATTTTATTCTTTGCACTGGTGATGAGGTATGTATGTTTACTAACTGTAGTTTTTCTATAGTGTCTGTGTGGGTACACACGGATGTGGTCATGTCCACTGCAGTGTGTAAAAAAATTATTGCTATATACTAGTAAGACTTTATCTTTTGTCTCCACAATGCTGAGAAAGTAGTGAACCTGTTGTAGTATGTGTTAACATGAGTACCATTAAGGGAATAGTTTTCCTTCTCTCTCTCTTTTTTTTTAAAAAATTTATTTTTGGCTGCATTGGGTCTTTGTTGCTACATGTGGGCTTTCTCTAGTTGCAGCGAGTGGGGGCTTCTCTTGTTGCAGAGCATGGGCTCTAGGCGCATGGGCTTCAGTAGTTGTGGCTCACGGGCTCTAGAGTGCAGGCTCAGTAGTTGTGGTGCATGGGCTTAGTTGCTCCGCGGCATGTGGGATCTTCCCGGACCAGGGCTTGAACCTGTGTGCCCTTCATTGGCAGGCGGATTCTTAACCACTGCACCACCAGGGAAGCCCTTTTCCTTCTCTTTTAAGGTAGAATGTACAGTGTATTCTGGTCCATTCACACCCAGCATCATTGTGAGTGGTGGCTATGTTGCAGCGGAGACCGCAGGCCTGCTGAACTGAGGCTCTGATTTGTTTCAACAGGTCATCCACTGGTGTATTCCTGTGAGAGTGGCCCAACTGGGAGTGCTGAGCTACAGAAAAAGACCTCTGTGATTAGATGATATTTAATGTAAAAGGATAATCATTTAGGATATATGGGTCTCATGAGAAGAAAGAAATATAGCAACTGAGTTTTACAGCTGTATTATTGAATGCCTGACTGGCATAACAGAGAATTAGATTCAAAGAAGCTTTTAAATATATCATGTGAAAATTAGGTTACAATTACAGGTCTGATAATAGCGACAATTTTCCAGGTAACCTACCCAGTCCCAGATACTATATCATTCACTTTAGATGCATGATCTACAAAATCCATACCTACTAATCGATCAATAGTTTAGTTTACTGTGTAAACCAAAGTTACTGTGTAATCATATATGGTGCTCACTCATGTCAAATGCTATAAGAAAGCTCAAGTATAGGCTGACATGATCACTGCTCTCATGCTGTTCATATATTATTTGAAAGAAGACAATAAAACATTTTATAAAAATAAATTATTTGATTGAGAAGTACAGAATGCTCTGCAAGGACATAATCAAGAAACAACAGCAATCTAGAGGGTGAGATAAGAATCCCGTCAGAATAAATCAACACTACCCTGACACAGAAAGGGTGGATTTTATCATGCGAAGTGGTGTGGGGAAATGACAAAAGATTTAGGGAGAGAAGGCAAAGAAAATATTTTGCGGGCAGCCATCCAAGGTGGCATGCGTGGAGTGAAGACTCCCTGGCAGGCAGTGCTGGGGAGTTTCTGGTGTGTTTGGAACGTGAAGTGGGCAGGGCTAGGAGGGAGAAGTGATGCTGGAGTGTCAGCAGTGACGTCACCGCACACCTTATAAGACCGGGAAAGGAGGTTTTAGTTTTCTACTGAAACCGTGTACAAGCCCCTGTGTCCTTGTCTTTTGAAGTAAAAGGCTGAGTTGAGAGTTAATGATGGGGAAATGTGAAGCTGTAGAAACAAAGAACAGCTATTGGACTGGGGAACTGGCAAAAATTTACACCGTAAATCTGCCACATAGCAGAATCACCAAACTCCCAGTTCCCTGAAAGATATCGATAAAGGCCTGCCACACATTCCTAAGCTGTGTTTACAGGAAGCCGACCCACCAGATGAAAACTGCTGACTGCAAGAACATAGACCCTAGACTGCTTGGAACCAGAAAGTTGATGATGCTGACTCCCAATTACCTCACCACCAACCAATCAGAAGAATGCCCATGAGCTGACCACGCCCTGCTCCTTGAGCCATTACTATAAGACTCCTCACTACCCACTCCAGGATGGGACACGCAGTCTTGAGGGCATTGGCCCCTTGTGGCCCCTTTTGCCTGGCAAAGCAATAAAAGCTATTCTTTTCTGCTTCACCCAAAACTCTGTCTCCAAGATTCAATTCAAGGCCGGTGTACAGAGGTTGGGTTTCGGCAACACTACCCGGGCAGAGTAGCCACTGATAGACTCTGGGCAGTGGAGTGATAAGTGTGAAAATATATGTGTTTTGGAACCATCCCTGAGAACACAGTAAGGAGAGTAGCAAGAGCGAAAGGAGGGAGAAGTCACAGGAGGCTGTAGGTTTCAGGTGAGAAATGGTGGCAGCATCGACAGGGTGACAGTGAGGACGGACAGGAGTATTTACCAGGCAGAGGGGATAGAATTTTGTGATTCCATGGATGCGGCGTGTGAAGAGCTCCACATCCATGGAAGAGTCTCTATGCTTTTGACTTTGACACTGAGTAGTGATGACATTTGCACAGGTAAGGAACACTAGAGAGGTGAGGCTTTACAGAGATAAGTGATACATTTATTTTACACGTTGAGTTAAGGTGATTTTGAAAAGGAACCAGTGAGGATAGATGATAAACAATAGGGTATAATGATCCAGAGCTCAGTAAAAATGTCTGGGCCATTATCAGCACCCGTTATGCTATGGAATTATCGTCACATGATAACTGAATCATGGAGTAGATGTTCTCATCTAGGAATGTAGTCTGACAATGCAATCTTAAGGAAAAACCAACATTCGATGAATAGAAAGTTAAAAAAAAGGAATTTGTAAAGTTGTGGCAAGAGAGAGAGGAAGAGGGTATCTCTGTTACATCTTCACTGGGTGGTGGGACTGTTAGGATGTTACTGACACGTCAGTAAGAGGACAGAAAGTGTAGGCATTCAAGCACTTTGACGGTGGAGATTAAATGATAATGAGACCGGTCAGCACCTAGAAGATGTGGCTTGTGTGTGTGTGTATGTGTGAGATTCATTTTTTAAGGTTTGAAAGACTTCAGCATGTTTATATGTTTATTCAGAAAAGCCAGTGGGAATTAAAGGTAGATTCTATTGTATAATTTTAAAGATGAAGAAATTAATTGGTTTAGGAGGACTAAAGGGATTTCAAATATCAAATTATGAATTAAATACAGACATTTCGATAGGAGAGATACAGATGGTAAATGAGCACATGAAAAGATGTTAGACATCACTGTTCATAAAATAAATGCAAATTAAAACCACAATTATAAATCACTACCCTCCTATTAGAATGGCTAATATATATACATATATATATATATATATATATATATAGAGAGAGAGAGAGAGAGAGAGAGAGAGACAGAGACAGAGACAGAGACAGAGAGAGGAGAGAGACAGAGAGAGACATCACAAAGTAGTGGTTATGGAACAACTGGAACTCTCTCACACATTGCTTTTGGGACAGCAAAAGCCACTTTGGGGGCAATAGTGGCAGTTTCTTATAAACTCATACATACACTTAAAATATGACCTGGCAATCTCACTTCTATGTGTTTACCCCAAAGAAATCAACACTTATGCCCACACCTGTATGTGAATGTCAGCAGCACATGGAAACATAATACTCCAACAATGGAAACAAGGGAAAGACCAGCAACTGATGAATAAATAAATAAAACTTGGTAAATCCATAAAATGGAATTTTTCTCAGCAAACAAAAAGGAATAAACTACTGATATATGGAACAACACAGAAAAACCTCAAAAATATTTTGCAAGCGAAAGACAGCCACCCTCTGATTTCATTTATACAGACGTAAATCATACTGGGGACTGCCACAGTTGGGCTAGGGGTGGAGGACTGATTGCAAAGGACACAAGGGGACTTTTTGGGATGATGGAAATGTTCTATATTTGCTTGTAGTTATGATTCCATGATCGTATACATTTGTCAAAACTCAATGAACTGTACACCTAAACAGTATAAATTTTACTAAGTGTAAATTATATCCCAAAGAAAGTAATTGATTATATTGGGTTAAATAGACATGAACATGCTTGTATATATTTAGATTCTTTTTTAAAATTTTTTTGGCTAGTTTTATTGAGATAAAATTGACATATAACATTGTATAAGTTGAAGGTGTACAGTATAATGATTTGACTTACATACATCATGAAATGATGACCACAGTAAGTGTAGTGAACAGCCATAATCTCATATAGATACAATATCAAAGAAGAAGGAAAAAATCTGTTTTATCCTTGTGATGAGAACTCTTAGGATTTATTCTTTTAACTTTTATATATAATATAAAGCAGTGTTAATTATACCAATTATGTTGTAGCTTACATCCTTAGTATTTATCTTATAAGTTCAAGTCTGTGCCTTTTGACCACCTTCATCCAACTACCCCTCCCCTCACCCCCTGCCTCTGGTAAACACAAATTTGATCTCTTTTTCTATGAGTTTGTTTGTTTGGGCTTGGAGCTGGGGGGTTCAATTGACCTACAGCACTATGTTAGTTCCTGGTGCACAACACAGAGAGTCGGTATTTCTGTACATTACAAAACGTTGATAGATTTTATCAAAACTAAAACCAAGTCATATGTGAAGAAACTATTTGGGCACAGGAACAAGTTAAAGGGTGCATTAAATTTTTATTCAACGTCTTCATCCAACTATCGTGGAAATCATCAAGCAACAACAGAAATGATAAAAATTCATAATTATTAGTGTTATTAGTTTTTAACCCATTGTTACAAAAGACGGAAACTCAGACACACTCATTTATAGACTCATTTCTGTGGATAACTGGCCTGGCTTTATTGAAACACAAGATCAATGAGCACAAATATATGTCTTTGTTATAGTAATCTTTTGCAATATGAAATTTTTTGCTGTCAATCTTTCAGAAGATTCTTTTGTTCTGTTTATCTGCATGTTCAAATATGCAAACATTGATGCTCATAAAAATAAATGTTCACTGTCTACCTTTGTCACTTTATTTCTTAGATAGTTAAGTATCTTAAACAGTATTTATCTTTGTAGGCTGTTCAGTTTTATAGCTGGGGAGATAGTTTCTATACGTTAAGAAAGGGTGAGACAGTGAATGTAATTTCCAGAGTAAAAGGAACTAAGTATGCACACGTGAAATTCATGGCACAATTTTTATCATATGTATTTTCCTATTATCCATATTTACATCTTCACAGATAAGAGAGAGTAACTCATACATATAATAACAAGATGATGAATTTTATGTATTTTATTTTTCAAATGAGGTTTGTAATACTCTCAGCCTGAGAGAATCTCCATAGTTATCTGAGATGGCAATCTAGTTCCATATAAATGCAAATTAACATTGTTTGTCTCAGAAAGCCCTTGCATCTCAGATTAGTCATATAAATTTAAATCACATTATGTCGGTACCAATTCCTCAATCTAAAACTCATTGGGAGATGGGTAGGAGAAATTCCTCTTTTCTTTTCTTTTTTGTTAATAGTCACCATTTATTTTGAAGTGACACAAAACAGCTCAAGTTGAAATCCTCAGGTTTAGAATATTTTTGAGAAGTAAAACATTTATTTGAGAGTAACCACCTTAATGCAAGGATTGGGGGGTGGAAGGAAAGAAAAAGCTCTACTTTATAGAAGGATACCCAAAATGCAATAGCTCAAGCAAAATATCTTTTTCCTCTCTCTCATAGAATAGTCTAGTTCTCTATCCAAACAAAGATGGATGAGTGAGTATGAAGTGTACAAGTGAATGAAAAAGATGGCATCAGCACAGCCATTATTCCTGGAAAGAATGGGACAGCCAGTCAAGTCCCATGGTCACCTTTAATACTTTACTCAGGCTTATGCCCATGTTTCTATACTGTACTTTAAGACTGTCTTTTCTCTGTGGAAACACTTTTCTAAAAGTTGTTTAGCAAAACAAATAGAATAAGATTTATAAAATACCAGACATTTTTTAAATGGGGGGAAAAATGGAGGTTAGAAAGTAAAAGCACTTCTCAGATGAGTAAGACTAAGAATGGGTATTAAAATTAAAACCTATACTGGTGCCAGGCTATTTATATTTGACGTTGTTAAATTTTCTTAACTACGATATGGAGGGATGGTGATGATAACGGTGGTGATTATGCTGATGGTGATGATGATGGTGATGATGATGGTGGTGATGATGGTGGTGGTACTGGTGGTGTTTTAATACTAAAAAGTTTAGAAAATAAATTCCATATTTGCCAATTAACTAAGATTGAAAAGTTAAACATCTAGCTATTTTTGAAACTGATGTTCAACTCCAAGCTTATGATTCTAAACTTTTTTCTATTTTTCTCTAAGTAAACAGAAATTAGTTTATATTTAAGAAGCAATCTAACAGTGAAAAAATCTCAATACCCAGGGAGACTTCATATCACCGTGGTTAAATCTACTTTGGAATAAAATTTAAATAATTTAGCAGAACTTCCCAAACCACAGAAATGAGATTTTCAGTGGCTCATGATGATTTTGGGCATTTAATATGATCTCATACTTCTCCAAAGTGTTTGATTACAGTAGCCCAAAGACCACAGCATATGGTGAACAGATATGAAGGCTCTAGCACAACTACTATTTAATCCAATTTCCCTTCTGAAATACAAAGTACTAAAGCATATTGTGACATTTAAAAAGCACTAAATCACCACATGCCCCAGAGCAACTAGGCCCATGTGCCACAACTACTGAGGAAAAAAAAAAAAAAACATTAAATTGGGGGACATTCAAGATGGTGGAGGAGTAAGCTGTGGAGATCACCTTCCTCCCCACAGATACATCAGAAATACATCTACACGTGGAACAACTCCTACAGAACACCTACTGAACGCTGGCAGAAGACCTCAGACCTCTCAAAAGGCAAGAAACCCCCCACGTACCTGGGTAGGGCAAAAGAAAAAAGAAAAAACAGACAAAAGAATAGGGACGGGACCGGCACCACTGGGAGGGAGCTGTGAAGGAGGAAAGGTTTCCACACACTAGGAAGCCCCTTCGCGGGCGGAGACTGCGGGTGGCGGAGGGGGAAGCTTCGGAGCCGCAGAGGAGAGTACAACAACAGGGGTGCGGCGGACAAAGCAGGGAGATTCCCGCACAGAGGGTCGGTGCCGACCGACACTCACCAGCCCGAGAGGCTTGTCTGCTCACCCGCTGGGGCGGGCGGGGCTGGGAGCTGAGGCTCGGGCTTTGGGCTTCGGTCGGAGCGCAGGGAGAGGACTGGGGTTGGCGGCGTGAACACAGCCTGCAGGGGGTTAGTGCACCACGGCTGGCCGGAAGGGAGTCCAGGAAAAGGTCTGGAGCTGCCGAAGAGGCAAGAGACTTTTTCTTGCGTCTTTGTTTCCTGGTGCGCGAGGAGAGGGGATTCAGAGCGCCGCTTAAAGGAGCTTCAGAGACGGGCGCGAGATGCGGCTATCAGCGCGGACCCCAGAGACAGACATGAGACGCTAAGCCTGCTGCTGCCGCCGCCACCAGGAAGCCTGTGTGCGAGCACAGGTCACTCTCCACACCTCCCTTCCGGGAGCCTGTGCAGCCCGCCACTGCCGGGGTCCTGTGACCCAGGGACAACTCCGTCGGGAGAACGCACGGCGCCTCAGGCTGGTGCAACGTCACTCCGGCCTCTGCCGCCGTAGGCCCGCCCCGCACTGCGTGCCCCCCCCCCCCCCCCCCCCCCCCCCCCCGCCTGAGTGAGCCAGAGCCCCCGAATCAGCGGCTCCTTTAACCCCGTCCTGCTGAGCGAAGAACAGACGCCCTCAGGCGACCTACACGCAGAGGCGGGGCCAAATGCAAAGCTGAACCCTGTGAGCTGTGCGAACAAAGAAGAGAAAGGGAAATCTCTCCCAGCAGCCTCAGGAGCAGCGGGTTTAAATCTCCACAGTCAACTTGATGTATCCTGCATGTGTGGAATACCTGAATAGACAGCAAATCATCCCAAAATTGAGGAGGTGGACTTTGGGAACAAATGTAGACTTGGGGTTTGCTGTTTGCGACTGACATGTTTCTGATTTCATGTTTATTTTAGTATAGCTTTTAGCACTTGTGATCATTGGTGGATTAGTTTATTGGCTTGGTTGCTCTCTTATTTTAATATTATTACTTTGTTTTTTAATTTTAATAATTAAAAATATTTTTTTATCTATTTACTTCTTTTTCTCCACCCTTTTCTTCTGAGCCATGTGGCTGACAGGGTCTTGGTGCTCTGGCCTGGTGTCAGACCTGAGCCTCTGAGGTGGGAGAGCCAAGCTCAGGACACTCGTCCACCAGAGACCTCCTGGCACCACGTAATATCCAATTGGTGAGAGCTCTCCCACAGATCTCTGTCTCAACACTAAGACCTGGCTCCACTCAACGACCAGAAAGCTACAGTGCTGGACACCCTATGCCAAACAACTAGCAAGACAGGAACACAGCCCCACCCATTAGCAGAGAGGCTGCCTAAAATCATAATAAGGTTACAGACAGCCCAAAACACACCACCGGACACAGTCCTGCCTGGCAGAAAGACGAAATCCAGCCTCATCCACCAGAACACAGGCACCAGTCCCCTCCCCTCCCCTCCACACAGACAACAAGAACAACAGGAACTACGAACTTGCAGCCTGCAAAAAGGAGACCCCCAAACACAGTAAGGTAAGCAAAATGAGAAGAAAGAGAAATATGCAGCAGATGAAGAAGCAAGGTAAAAACCCACCAGACCAAACAAATGAAGAGGAAATAGGCAGTCTACCTGAAAAAGAATTCAGAGTAATGATGGTAAAGATGATACAAAATCTTGGAAACAGAATAGAGAAAATATAAGAAACGTTTAACAAGGACCTAGAAGAACTAAAGAGGAAACAAACAATGATGAACAACACAATAAATGAAATTAAAAATTCTCTACAAGGAGTCAATAGCAGAATAACTGAGGCAGAAAAATGGATGAGTGACCTGGAAGATAAAATACTGGAAATAACTACCACAGAGCAGAATAAAGAAAAAAGAATAAAAAGAATTGAGGACAGTCTCAGATACTTCTGGGACAACATTAAACACACCAACTTTCGAATTATAGGGGTCCCAGAAGAAGAAGAGAAAAATAAAGGGTCTGAGAAAATATTTTAAGAGATTATAGTTGAAAACTTCCCTAACATGGGAAGGAAATAGTCAATCAAGTCCAGGAGGCAAAGAGAGTCCCATACAGGATAAATCCAAGGAGAAACATGACAAGACACATATTAATCAAACTATCAGAAATCAAATATAAAGAAAAAATATTAAAAGCAGCAAGGGAAAAGCAAATAACACACAAGGGAATCCCCATAGAGTTAACAGCTAAGCTTTCAGCAGAAACTCTGCAAGCCAGAAGGGAGTGGCAGGACATATTTAAAAGGATGAAAGGGAAAAACCTACAACCAAGATTACTCTACACAGGAAGCATCTCATTCAGATTTGGCAGAGAAATTAAAACCTTTACAGACAAGCAAAAGCTAGGAGAATTCAGCACCACCAAACCAGCTTTACAACAAATGCTAAAGGAACTTCTCTAGGCAGGAAACACAAGAAAAGGAAAAGACCTACAGAAACAAACCCAAAACAATTAAGAAAATGGTAACAGGAACATACATATCAATAACTACCTAAAATGTAAATAGATTAAATGTTCCAACCAAAAGTCATAGACTGGCTTTGGATACAAAAGCCAGTGGATACAAAAACAAGACCCATATATATGCTGTCTACAAGAGACCCACTTCAGACCTAGGGACACATACAGACTGAAAGAGAGGGGATGGAAAAATATATTCCATGCAAATGGAAATCAAAAGAAAGCTGGAGTAGTAATTCTCATATCAGACAAAATAAACTTTAAAATAAACACTATTACGAGAGACAAAGAAGGACCCTACATAATGATCAAGGGATCAATCCAAGAAGATATAACAACTGTAAATATTTATGCACCCAACATAGGAACACCTCAATACATAAGGTAAATGCTAACAGCCATAAAATGGGAAATTGACAGTTACACATTAATAGTAGCGGAATTTAACACCCCATTTCCATCAATGGACAGAACCAAAATGAAAATAAATAAGGAAACATAAGCTTTAAATGACACATTAAACAAGATGGATTTCATTGATACTTATAGGACATTCCATCCAAAAACATGATAATACATTTTCTTCTCAAGTGCTCATGGAACATTCCCCCCGACAGATCATATCTTGGGTCACAAATCAAGCCTTGCTAAATTTAACAGATAAACAATGTTCTTGGATTGGAAGAATCAACATTGTGAAAATGACTATATTACCCAGAGCAATCTACATATTCAGTGCAATAGCTATCAAATTACCAATGGCATTTTTCACAGAACTAGAACAAAAAATTTCACAATTTGTGTCATGGAAACACAAAAGACCCTGAAGAGCCAAAGCCGTCTTGAGAAAGGAAAACAGAGCTGGAGGAATCAGGCACCCTGACTTCAGACTATACTACAAAGCAACAGTAATCATGACAGTATGGTACTGGTACAAAAACAGAAATATAGATCAATGGAACAGGATAGAAAGCCCAGAGATAAACCAATGAACATATTGTCAACTTATCTTTGATACAGGAGGCAAGAATATATAATGGAGAAAAGACAGCCTCTTCAATAAGTGGTGCTGGGAAAACTGGACAGCTACATGTAAAAAATGAAACTAGACCACTCCCTAACACCATACACAAAAATAAACTCAAAATGGATTAAAGACCAAAATGTAAGGTGAGACACTATAAAACTCTTAGAGGAAAACATAGGAATAACACTCACTGACATGAATCACGGCAAGATCCTTTTTGACCCACCTCCTAGAGAAATGGAAATAAAAACAAAAGTAAACAAATGGGACCTAATGAAACTTAAAACCTTTTGCACAGAAAAAGAAACCATAAACAAGATGAAAAGAGAACCCTCAGAATGGGAGAAAATTTTTGCAAACGAAGCAGCTGACAAAGGATTAATCTCCAAAATATACAATCAGCTCATGCACCCTAATATCAAAAAAAGAAACAACCCAATCCAAAAATGCACAGATCTAAATAAACACTTCTCCAAAGAAGATATACAGCTTGCCAACAAACATGTGAAAGGAAGCTCAACATCACTAATCATTAGAGAAATGCAAATCAAAACTACGATGGGGTATCACCTCACACTAGTCAGAATGGCCATCATCAAAAAGTCTACAAACAATAAATGCTGGAGAGGGTGTGGAGAAAAGGGAACCCTCTTACACTGTTGGTGGGAATGTAAATTGATACAGCCACTCTGGAGAACAGTATGGAGGTTCCTTAAAAAACTAAAAATAGAACTACCATACAACCCAGCAATCCCACTACTGGGCATATACCCTTAGAAAACCATAATTCAAAAACAGTCATGTACCACAATTTTCATGGTAGCTCTATTTACAATAGCCAGGTATGGAAGCAACCTAAGTGTCCATCAACAGATGAATGGATAAAGAAGATGTGGCACATAAATACAGTGGAACATTACTCAGCCATAAAAGGAACTGAAATTGAGTTATTTGTAGTGAGGTGGATGGACCTAGAGTCTGTCATACGGAGTGAAGTAAGTCAGAAAGAGAAAAACAAATGCCATAAGCTAACACATAGAAATGGAATAAAAAAAAAATGGTTCTGACAAACCTGGGGGCAGGACAGGAATAAAGACGCAGACGTAGAGAACGGACTTGAGGACACGGGGAGGGGGAAGGGTAAATTGGGATGAAGTGAGAGAGTGGCATGGACATATATATACTACCAAGTGTAAAATAGATAGCTAGTGGGAAGCAGCTGCATAGCACAGGGAGATCAGCTCGGTGCTTTGTGACCACCTAGAGGGGTGGGATAGGGAGGGTGGGAGGGAGATGCAAGAGGGAGGAGATATGGGGATATATGTATAGCTGACTCAGTTTGTTATAAAGTAGAAACTAACACACCATTGCAAAGAAATTATATCCCAATGAAGAGGTTAAAAAAAGAAAAAAACATAATGGAAAAGAACATGAAAAAGAATGTATATATAACAATCACTTTGCTGTACATTAGAAATTAACATAATATTGTAAATCAGCTGTAATTCAATAAAATGAATTTTTTTTTAAAAAAGAGAAAAAAGTAAAAATAAAATAAAAGTAAAACCCACTAAATCTCTACCGTTCAAGTCCATGGACTCCTTAAATCTGGCCCAGTTGACTCCCTCTACTGCTTTTCTGCTAGCAAACGATTTAGTTCCATAAACTGAGGCAGTATGTATTGTAGGTTTGACAAATCAACCCGAAAACATTGTCCTCGTTCATTGTTCTCTGCAGAGAAATGGATGCAATCACAGAAGAATGAAGAAGATCCTTCAGTTTGTGCCTGCCACCCTCCCACATATATACACACCCACACATCCTGGGAAGAAAAAGAAGTCCAGCAGCCTTGTAAGTACATTGTCTACTTTCAGAAGACAAATATGTGATAGTGCTCAAGCTATATAATTTTAGGAAAAATGAGAGACATTGAGAGCCCATGAAATGTTTGCTGCTATATTTGGTCTGCCCTACTCCCTCTTGCCATTTTATATGTATGGAAGTAGTTTTCAAGGTAAAGACCAAAAGCCAAGGGACTAATGTGGATATAGTTGTTGTTCAGCTCTGGTCAATTTAGCTACGTTTGTGATGGATCAAGCATCCTTTCAAGAGAGATTCTGGTTACAAAGACATATTTTTGTTTATAGTGACTACTTGCAGAGCACGAATGATTATACACTTGAGGTACAATGTCCTGGAAATTTTCTCTGGTAAGTGAAATGTGTTAAGAAATATAGTAAATACATCTTGATTTCCTCTATTCAAAAAAAAAAATCAAGTGACTTTAAAAACAGGTAAATCAAGGAGACTGTGTGAAAAATGAAGAGGCCAATCCTTCTTAACCTGCCGTCGCCCTGATTCCCGAGTTGGAAAAGTAGACAATGTTGTTGTCTCCTTCACATTCATCAACTCTCATCATGGCTCTGTCTCTAAGCCTCAGAATCTTAAAGACCAGAGGTGCCTCAAATTTATCTTTGCCTTTCCATTCTGACAAACGCAATTCTCCTTTTTTACCTTGGCACCCTAACTGATCTTCTCTTTCGCTCTTTTCAAATTGACCCCCTGCATACTTGGCATACTCATATCTAAAATGTGTATTATACTCTGTCCCATTTCTCTCTTTTAAAGAAACAAATAAGTAAATAAATACCTTTCAATGAAACCTCGCATGAGCAGGACAAAGGCTGAGCTGATACCGGACAGCACGCGGCCACAGCAATGGTCCACGTTCCCTCTTTCCACCACCACCCCTGGCTCACTGAACACGGCAGCACTCCGGAACGACGGGTGGCCCACATGCCATGCTATCCCAAGGCTCCCAGTGGTTCTTACAGTTGATCGTTACTGACTTTCTGAGTTTGGAGGGGGCTGTGATAAGCCAACTTACATAACCAGGAGGAGGAGACTGTGCTGGTGAGATTAGGTTTGGGACCTAAAACTGTTGACATGATAGTTTATTCTTTTCAAGATCTCTGGAACCACTTATGCTTCTGTCAGAATAAATGACCTCTGTACTACCATTGTCTTGACTCCCTTTTCAAAATCTGCACCTAACAAGAAGGGAGGAGAATGTGTTTCACTTAGGTTGCAGAATCTCCTTTTCCAATTTTCTTTGGGTCCAGGCTTTGGGCTCAGACCTTGAGCAGTTGAAAACCCATACTCCCCACATGGCTAGGTGGGTGATTAGAATATAATGGTTCGTTTTCCTACTGGGGGAAGTATTTGAATGATCTCTTCTTCTTTCTTATGTCGGTACATTAGCATCAAGTTTCTTTTATTGGTAAATAAATACATAAATATACGACAAGATAGTTTTCTATTCCTCCCACATCATTTCTCTTCCCTTCAGAGTAACCTTCCTTGTAGAGTGGACTTAACTGGTCTCTATCAAAATTTTCATTATTCTTTTATTTGAAATAATCACTGAATGATTAAATGTACCTAAAATTATGGAGGAAAAATTGGGTACATCTATGCATTCACTTGTGTTACCTTCGTGTAACACATTACAGGAACACATTAGTCAACCACTTACAAAGTAAATGATGATATAGACAAACAGAGAAAGGGTAACCCTACTAACTTTTCTTGTCAGTCCTGCCTTATTCATCAGTAAACCAAAGGTAGAGAATGTCCATAGAATGTGCATATTTCAAGATGTCAGATAAAAGTAGTGATGTCACTTTTGTGTAGTGTTTACACTGTTCTGCCAAGAGTGAAACACATATGCAAGCCACAAGCCTCAAAATACAAATTGTACAATTTTGGTTGAGTCTGTGTGCTACTTAAATGTTCATTTTTGCACTTGACACTATTCTTGTTCAATATAAAGATGAACATAAAAAATTTAGATTAATCATTTAAAAATTTTAAGTGTAAAAGAATAAAATAGCAAATGAAAAGAAATGCCATGACTAACAAAGAGAAACAGTGCAGAAAAAAAGGGGGAAAAAATCTTTATTTCTTAGAATCTTTAGTAGCGCCTTTCCATGCTTTTTGAACAAAAGCACCACAGTTTAATTTTGCACTGGGCCTCACAAATTACAGAGATGGCTTTGCCTCTAGTCTCTCCTTGGGGGACAATTTCAGATTCTGTTAAAGACAGAGAGAACTAATTCTAATTTCCAAGTTTATTGAAAATATGGAATATGGACTATAGCAATAGAGAACATTATCCTGAAGCTATAAATAAACAGAGTATTGGCTACCATGTGTTGAGTTCACTTCACTATTTGGATAATGTAAAATTGGTCTTGTCTGCCAAATTGAATTAGAAATTGTTGATTGTCTAAATATAATGATGAGTTTAAATTGATTATTCAAATGATGCTAAGAATATATAACATAGTAAAAATCAATTCCAAATAATAAGTTATGGCAGAATTAAATAATTCAAACCAAATGATTCAAATCAAGCGTGATTTTTGCCATTAGTATTATTTACAGATTAAATGATACTTCTTTTAACATATGATAAGAATGGGAATAATTATCTTACAGTTATATATATATCATATACCATGCATAGACAAATGAATATCTATATTAAATGTTTGTGTTATAGTTTTAGTTTTTTTAAATTTTATATAATTTAGTATATGCAATAAAATATCAATGTAATGACTTTTACCCTGACTCTAGTTGTGAATTTTTGAGAAGAAAAATATCCAAGGAATCAATTAATTAAGTTCCACATTTTGTGCATGAGGAAATTAAAGGACACAATTGTTGAATGACTTGGGATCATGGAGTTGCTAGGAACTGGGACTAGAAACCAATTATCAGCTCTGGAGAAAGAAGCACTATTTCATGCTGTTCTCCTTAGAAACGCTTTTGGAAAGAATTGAAATTCAATATAGATTTTGAGTGTCTCCACTTTTGGTGTCTTAAAGGTTATGAGATTAGATGCTGGCTAAGAATAAGGATCAATAGAGCTTACAGCCTGTATAACAGGAAATAAATAATGGGGAACTAGTGAACACTGACTTCGCTGAGAATGTATCTGCTCTTATTTTATGCATCCTCAGTTGTGCTTACATAGAGATGAGCAAAAAGATAAACACCAAGATTAAGAATATCAGACCGGACAGTAGTATGCTAACTCTATGCTCTGCAAATAGGGTTTGAGAAGCTAGAGCCAGTGCCCTCATGGAAGCACCTCCTTAAATCAAGGGCACAACAGGTAATCAAACTATCAACATTATGTGTATCTGAAAAATCTACTTATAAATTCAGAGGAAAGAGATACATTAATGGAATTGACTTTAAAAATAATAAGGAATAACCAGAATATTTGAATCTTGGAGTTTTCTATGTTACCACATTAACTGAGTTCATTGGAAATATTTTTGAAATATTTCCTTCATATTTGGGTACTCATAGAAGTAAAAGGCTCGTTTACAAGGTAGTTACTAGTTAGATATATACCAAAATAAGTGCAAATATGTCTTATCCATCTATATATATAAAATGTGTAAATGTTTAAGTGTATATATATGAATAAAATGGCTATAGTTGCTATGAAGAGAAGCAGTAGAGTGGAAGCTGGGAACAACAGAATACGGCTAGTTTAGGAGCTCAAAGGTGACTGCCTTGGGGAAGTTACATTTGAGATTTAAAGAAGAATGGGTGTTTCCTGCACAAGGAAGGAGAAAGGGTATTTGAGACAGGTGAGTAGTATGTGGTGGGAGCTTTCAAAGAACTGAAAGAGTGCAAATGTGACCGTTGTGGAGGGAATAGAGTATGTTCCACACAGGATGAAGCTGGAAAGAAAGGCAATGACCAAAAGTACATACCCAAAGAGACACGTGGAGGATTTCGATTTTTACTCTAAAAGTAGTGGAAAGTCATTGAACAGCTTTAAGAAAGAGAATGACATCGTCGTATCTGTATTTAGAAGGCCCTACTCTGGCTGTATCATGGAGGAAGATTACACCAGAACAAGAAGGTAGGTGGAAAATTCAGCTAAGAGGAGATCTGTAACTTGACCTTGGGATGCTTCAGGTGGATTGGGGAAAAAGACTGACTCCAGAGATACTGAAGAGGAGAAATTAAGTCGATAATGTATTTATTACTGGGAGGAAAAAAGTGTGGCATCAAGTATGGGTGCTAGGGATGTGGCTTTTATAGACTTCTGGTTACGTTCAGAGATGTGGAACAATGGGAAAAGAAGAATTGTGGGGGAAGATAATGAGTTTAATATTTGAGATATTTGGGGACACATTTCAGGTATGTAACTGGGTATGTTAATTAGACAGTATATATACCAGTCCTGGGTTTACTGAAGAATTGGAATTCATGGTCATATATATTTTAACTGATGTTGTGAATATGAATGAGATTGTTTAGGGAAAATAAGAAGAAAAATGTAGTCAGGACGAAGTCCAGAGAACTCCAAGATATAATACCTACATGGAAGAAAATGAAATACATTCACCAAAAAAGGTGGAATAAACATGAGAGTATATTTAACCATAATAATAATAATTATTATTACTATTTCTGCTATTATAATTGTCATTATCTGTTGTTATGTAGCAACCAGAATAGTAGAGGGGAAAGATCAGGAGAGGTTGGTTTCAACAAGCATAAGAGAAGATTGTTTAAAAAATAGATAGACTGTCTTCTCAAAAATAAAATCAAATACATCTTAGGCCTAAATGTAAAACTCAAAACTATAAAAATTTTAGAAGATAACATAGGAGAAAACCTGGATGACCTTGGGAGAAAACCTGGATGACCTTGGCTATAGATACACCAAAGGCACAATCCAGGAAAGAAAGAATTTATAAGCTGGACTTCATTGAAATTTTTGAATCTTCTGCTCCACAAAAGGCAATGTCAAGAGAATGGGAAGACAAGCCACAGACTTGGAGAAAATATTTGCAAAAGATACACCTGATAAAGGATTATTATCCAAAATACAAAAAGACTTCTTAAAACTCAGCAAGAAGAAAACAAACAACTCAAAAAACGGACCAAAGACCTTAACAGACACCTCATCAAAGAAGACAGATGATAAATAAGCATAGAAAAAGATTCTTCACATCAAAAGTCTTCAGGGAAATGCAAATTAAAATAATGAGATACCTCTACACACCGATTACAATGGCCAAAATCTGGAACATTGACAAGACCAAATGCTGCCAAGGATGTGGAGCAACAGGAGCTCATTTATTGCTGGTGGGAACGCAAAATAGTACAGACACTTGGGAAGACAGCTGGCAGTTTCTTACAAAACAAAACATACTCGTACCATTAGATCTAGCATCCATGCTCCTTGGTCTTTACCTAAATGGGTTGAAAACTTATGTCCACAGGAAAATCTGCATGTGAAGATTTATAGCAATTTTATTTATAATTGCCAAAACTTGGAGGCAACCCAGATGCCTTTTGCTTAAATGAACAAACTGTGGTACATTCAGACAATTGAAAATTATTCAATGCTAAAAGGAAATGAGCTATACAGACATGAAAAAAATATAGAGGAACCCTAAAAGCATATTACTAAGTGAAAGAAGCCAATCTGAAAAGACTACATACTGTAAGATTCCTACTATATAACATTCTGGGCTAGGAGACATTTAGAAAGATCAGTGGTTGTCAATGGTTAGGGTTTGGGAGAGAGATATAGAGGCAGAGAAAAGAGGAGTTTTAGAGCAGTGAAAATACTCTGTATGACATTATAGTAAGGCATACATGTCATTATACATTTGTTCAACCCTACAGAATGTACAACACCAAGAGTGAACCACAGTGTAAACTATGGGCTTTGGGTGAATATGATGTGTCTGTGTAGGTTCATCAATTATAACAAATATACCAACCTGGTGGGGGATGTTTATAATCTGGAGGTTGTGCATGTGTGAAGTGTATCAGAAATCTCTGTACCCTCCTCTCAATTTTGCTCTAAAATTAAAACTGCTCTAAAAAAACCTTAAATATTAGATGGCCAATATTTTTGAATGCTACCATGAAGACAAGCAAGGTGGCAGACACGATCCTGATATGAGCAAGGACCCAAGTAAGATTACAGATAAGGCCCTCAAACCATTTGCCTAAACAGTTAAGTGTTGTAGAGCAAGCTAATGAACAATTACAGAACCTATGTTTTATCTTCATAACTTGACAAATATACCTCTAAAAATAAATAAATAAATATACCTAACTGTGGTTTTTATATGACTGAAAGCTGCCAAAAGGGCAAAAATGATTGAAATTACTTCTTATTGCGCATGTTGAGGATTGCGTTGATGTGCCAATTTAGGTGAGCAATAAATAAAATATATACTTTAAAAAGAAATTCTGTGTTTTTATTAAAGTATTTTACTGATTTCATTTTAGCAAAGGATATAACTATTCTGTTATAAAGGTTTTCACATAATTCCTATTCTATTGATAGCAATGCCATGTTAGACAATGTTTCTTGATTCACTGTCAGTCTCAGTTTTTGGGTTAATTTTAATTCCAGAGAAAATTTATTAATTACTAAGTGTTTATGAAATTTTTAAAACAATTTGATGTAGAAGTGAATCATCAATTTACATATTATATTCAGATATTGCAACAGATTGCACACAGAAAACTTTCATTATTAAGAAAATATTACAAAATAATTTCATGTCAATACAAATCTATTATATAGGGGGCTTCCCTGGTGGCACAGTGGTTGAGAGTCCGCCTGCCATTGCAGGGGACGCGGGTTCGTGCCCCGGTCCGGGAAGATCCCACATGCCGCGGAGCGGCTGGGCCCGTGAGCCGTGGCCGCTGAGCCTGCGCGTCCGGAGCCTGTGCTCTGCAACGGGAGAGGCCACAACAGTGAGAGGCCCGCGTACCACAAAAAAAAAAAAAAAAAAATCTATTATATAAATTTTGATTTTCACTCTCTTACAGCAATATCTAAATATACGTCTTAAGTTAAATGCACATTTATGACTTCACAGCAATATGAATTATTCAATAAAACAAAATATTGTTCAGCTACCTCCTGCAAATATTGTGAAAACCCATTAATTTGTGGGGACTTCCAGAACCATGAATTGGAAACTGAAGAAAAGTAAAAGTTGCTCAGCAACACAAGAAATAGTACTTTTTATGCAATAAACTTTGAAGAACTTATGCTGAGATGAAAGACTTAGAAAATCAAGTAGTGTGTCATTTTTTTCACCTAGATGCTTCTGCTGCTCAAGTACTCTGCACAACATAGCAAAGAACGTTTCTGGTTTTGGCAACCATGCAAAACATAACTCTCTCCTCCATTCTGACACAGTTGCTTTTCATTTAGAGGAGATAGGGCTGACAAACACAGGGATAAGAATGGATGTTTATGGTTATAGCATTTCCTGTCCCACTGTGTTGGTTTTTGAATGAGAAAGGCATTTTCATGTTTTTAAAAATATTTGTCTTGAATTTATGTAATTATGATATGCGGGACGCTATAAGATGGGGCCCCAAGAGTGGTTCTGCAATTTGAGGACTGAGAATGTCCCGTAGATTTACCAACACTAGGATTTAAAATCTGTAGCAAAAATTCCTTCAGTAGAATGATGGAGATGAAACTCAGAGTTGAAGAGTGAGCGGAATATTGACTTTAAATGGAATACAACCTAAAAGTGGAGGGAGAGTTAATTGAAGGAATATGTGTTAGAGAAAGTAGACTTTACATTTTAAAAATGCAAAGTTTAAAGGACACTAAATTAGAGTGAATATGTGCTGGCTTCCACAATTATTTATTTGTTCGTTTGTTTCTAATATCTATCAAATATTTATACAGGTTCTTCTCATTCACATGAAGCTTCTCATAAAAGTAGAAGGCAGAGGAAAATGTATTAAGGCCATAGTTTTACAATGTTTTATTCCATAAATTATTAATTTATGAGCTTATTTGGTGTAAGTTTGTGACTTTCAGGCAACCTGCCTGTCTCCAAACCAATGGAAATAATACAGAATATAACCATTAACATAAAATATTTATGGTCAGTGTCGGAGGTACTGACTGATTTGTATCATCCATAGTAACTCAAGTTGGAATGTTGATTGATTCCTGTGTTTAATGCTTATAGTAGAAATGCATTCAATCATTTTCTATGCATTGACTACTCACACATGTAGTGCCAAACACATAATTCAAAAGAGAAAGCTATTGCATATGCAGCCAAACAGTGTTATTAGTTTTACTAACTTAGAAGGATGTAACAGGGTTTAGATAAACAGATCAATAAAGAAATAGAAAATAAAAACATATTGAGGCAAAATATGCTTACTTATAAATAGGAGGACTCTTAAAGCATAGTTGGCCCTGATTATAGGGCAAAATTTGAATCTGTTATGAGAATTTTCTCCATTTACAAATTTAACTGGAGAATTCTTAAATTATTTTTAGAAAGTTAAAATGTTTGGAAAAATATTTCCTTCTACATTTCTAATTTCCCAATTCAAATTATACAAATGTAGGTTCTGACTTGATTTAACACATTTTCAAGTATTTTCAAAGGTACAGATGAATGAAGAAAAGGTTTTTTATTTAAAGAATACTGAATTTTTTTTAATGGAAAATAAAATATGGTGGCAAGATTATACTTTCCTAGTAGTGAAGTAACCTGATATTATTTTGAAAAGTGAGAATATACATACACCACTATTAAAAAAAATCTGGATTCCATAATATTGATACACTAAATCCTGAAGAACCTAACTCAATATAAAGCTTGTACCAAAACAATTAATAATTCATCCAAAGTATATACAGTGGTGGAATTACATTTGCTTAAACATTTACACTTAAACAGGTGTTGCTATCATTTAAAGAAGAGATCTATTAAAAATGGCACATCAAGGGTTCCGATTTCTCCCCATCCTCACTAACACTTGTTCTTTTCTGTTGTTGTGATGATTTGACAGCCATCCTAATATGTGTGAAGTGATATTTCATTGTGTTTAATTTACATTTTCCTAATGATTAGTGATGTTAAGCAACTTTTCATGTGCTTGTCAGGCATTTCTATATCATCTTTGGATAAATGTGTACTCAAGTCCTTTGCTCAGTTTTGTTTTTGAGTAAACTGGCTAATTCTAAATTTTTTTTTTTTTTTATTGAGGTAACATTGTGGACTATTGGTAAGGATGTAAAATGATGCGGCCATAATGTAAAAAAATTTTGCAGTTCAGCTTCAGTTTTGCAAGAGAAAAAAGTTGTGAAAATTGGTCATACAACAATGTGAATGTACTTAACACTCTTGAACTGTACACTTAGAAAGAATTAAGATGGCGAATTTTATGTTATACACTTTTTATCACAGTAAAAAAATCATAAAATAAACACATTTGAAAAAAATGGCAAACGTCATGATGTAACAGCCTACAAGTTCATCTCTAAATTTTAGAACATGACAATAAGAATCAAAGAAAACCATACAGGTTCTATAACATATTTGGTAATATAAAAATTGCATGTAGGGTTTTCTACGCAAAGAAAAGATGCATGTTTTGGACACTCATGGCGTTTTCCTGTCTATCTTGTTTAATCTGTACACTAACTCTGTGAGGTAGTCTTAAATTATTATCTTAATTGTATAAAAGAGAAACTGAATGTCAGGAAGATTTGTCCAACTTCACAGCTGAGTGAAATTTAAAATAGAAAAAAACCCCAAATGAAAGTCTTTGCTATCGAAGTAACAGTTACTCACATTTCTTTGCAAAAGCAGAGTGGAAGAGTAGAGATTGGCAAGAGGACATTTTATGATTTTTTTCCCCCAGACCCTTAAAAATCTATTTCAATTTATTTAAAGGCAATCCGACTTTCTGCTTTTCTTTTTCTCCTTTGAGGAATCATAAGAATTTTAAGAGAAGTCTGGAAAGTGACCATATTATTGAGCTTATTTACATCATCATTTAAATTTCAAGAAATGGTCAATCAAAAGATAATTTTTTCAGTTGTTGTATCAATAGTCTATATAAAGCGATTTCCACAACTTCTCTAACATACTTCAGCTATTAACTCTGTCAGTCTCATAAAATCTCACTTTCTTGACTAGTAAATTAATCTCTCTTCCTTCAGATGTATGTAATAATAGTTATTATACAAAATAATTATATTAATTTGCATGTAATGAGTCCATATTAAATGCTTGCTTGAATTATCAGCTGTATTAATCTTGTTATATTACATTTCCCATTTTATTAGTTACAAAATAAAAGTTTCGTATTACTCGAGGTAATATCTTATACATTCAACACCAGAAACTATAAAAATTATCTACACTATTCAGTGTGAGAGAAAATGATTAAGAAAATCTATATACAGTAAGCAGTGCTCTGTGTGATTTTGGAAATACAAGTAGATCTGTCTCAATTAAAGCATATCTCCCTCACCTTGCTCAGTATTTATATACGATATAACAGACTGTGTAAACCAGATTTATATTTAAATATCCAAGGTATCAAAATAAATAATTTTATTGCAGGTTTAATGTGTTCTTGCATGTAAGCTGATTTCCTAAATACCAACTTTTATAGTCTTAAAGAATAGGTTTACAGTAAGTATTTTAACAAATATTTTCCTAAAATCCATAGGAGTAGATCATTTTAATGAAAACTATATTTTTCAAATTAACTTAAGGCAGCATTCGAACTCTTTGTTTTAGCACTGTAATGGGAACTTTAAGAAGTGTTGGCCTTACACTAATTGTCCCCAGAAAACTATAGTTCCTGATCTCGTCTGAATGTAATTTAACGTCTAATAAATAATATTACAAATTTTCCTTCAGGTTACTTTTCAACGTGTGGTGCTGTTAGCATTTATATTTCCAGGAGCCCTCTTTTAAAATGTGTTGCTTATAAATACCATTGTGTGGGAAGCATCCTAGGAGATATGATAGAACTGCACATAATAGATTAAATAGGCCTTATTTTTTATGCTTTATTTTTTCCAGGTTTATTGAGGTATACCTGACAAACATTGTATATGTTTAAGGTGCACCACGTGATGATTCGATATACCTATATATTGTGGACTGATTACCAAAATCTAACTAATTAACATATCCATCATTTCACATAGTTACAATGTTGTGTGCATGTGTGTGGTTAAGATCAACTCTTTTAGTAAATTTCAAGTATAAATACAATATTATTAACTATAGACAGCATGTTTTACATTAGATCTCCAGAAGTTACTGATCTCTCATAACCAAAGCTCTGTACCCTTTGACCAACTTCTCTTCATTTCCTCCTGGCAACCACCATTCTAAACTACACGGATTTGTAATGTGTATCTGAATATGTAAGAACGTCTACCTGAAATAATGTTATCATGTAATCTATTTTGTCTCCTTACGTGTTTGTTTTTGTTTTGTTTTTAATTTCTTCTTTCTTGGCTATATTCTGAAGAGTTGAGAATATATTGATACCATAAATTACACTTGTATATCACAGTATTATTATACAGACAATAACAGAGGTCCAGAAAAGTTCAGTAACTAACCCAAGAATGTATAATAACTGGTAGTCTAGAAAGAAGTCAGATCTACCTTGCAGTTTCCTGAGAGACCGGGGCTCCTAAGGAAGACATTGCTCTGCCTAGTGATCAGGCTGATGGTCCACTGTGAGTTTTCCACCATCCTGGAGAGGCCAACAGTCCCTGCAAACCTTCACAGAGCCTCAAATTCCCTTGAAACTGGTCTTTCCCAAGGAGATAGAGTCATCCAGTGGACACAGAATTCTAATTTAATATTGTACACTATTTGTCATGCTGGATTGTATACCAGCCTCTGAGGAAGTTCAGGGCTAATTCTGTTATCTCTTTTTACCTCAAATATCACCAGTTCGTTCCTCAGGTTACTGATTTTGTGCAGTATCCTTTGCCATCAGAACCATCATTCCCAATATTCCTCTTCTCTCCCAAGCTCCCCTTCTCTCCCAAGCTCATGCCCTGTGCTTTCTTCAACTCATTGAGAAATTGCTCCTATATTCTCTACTTCATGAGTTCACCTTTGTGCTCAAATGAAAGGCTGGCTGGGTCCATGAAGACCTGTCTCTCCAAGAACCTCTATTTCCACATTTCTGCGGAAGATAGTCTAGCCCTCTTGACCCTGAACTCCCACCACCATTTGTTTTAATTACCACGCTTTACCCACATTTTCTCAAAAGTTTGCACTTGGGCTTGCCATCTCTAATAACTACCACGTTTAAAACCGAAACTTCAAGTATTCCTTTTTTCTAAACTTGTACCTGCTCTCCTTCCAGCTTATTTAGTATGGTCTGTCTACTCTAGCACTTATGCAACTTCATGACTACCAATTCATTGACATAAACTTGATTTCTCTAACTATCACTCCCTTATGGGTTCTCCGTCCCTTTATTATCTGGCCTAGGCTATATGCTACATCAAAACATCATTCACTATAAAATGCACTTAACTCTTTGTATCTACCTCCTTCCTAATTTACTGTTGAGCTAGGCCCCAAAGCTGGTCAGATTCAAATATTTGCATATTTACTTAATGTTTTCCCAGCTGAACATCTTGAGTCAATTATCTAAGGGAGTAAGGGGATATGGAGCATTCCTTATCACAGGTAAGCAATCATGGGCTTCTTCAGGGGAGGGAATGAGGATGGTTGAGTTTAGTGTTGGAGTGATAGGTAATGACTCATGAAAGAAAAGCAACAACATTTCAAAGGAGGTAAAGCAATTATCTGAGCAGTGTCTAGTGTTTGTTGTCAACAGAAGAGTCTTTACAGCATGAGGAATCATTATGGTAAATACCACAGAACTAAATTAACTGAAACCTTCACGTGTTTGCAATTGCTGCCCTATATCTTAGACAAGGTAGAAATGTCTTGGCTACTGAGTGTAATAAAATAAGTAATAATCCTCTGTTGTGTAATTGAATCAATACTACTAGAGCTAATCCACATCTTTCATGAAAAAAAAATTAGAAAAGATTTTGGAAATCTAGAACCATGGAGACAAATAGATTTACATAGGCTTTTCCAGTTTTTTTTCTTAAATGGGATTGTGCTTCTTTTAGTTTGAAAAGTATGAAAAAGTTTAAATATATTTGCATTAACAAATGCCCTTATGTAGTTTTAAAATGGTGATATAAGGCAAAGTTTTCTCAAGACATGGATAGAAGGAGATCTTTTGAACTCCTCAGCTCTTGGATCAGTTTTGAGTAAAGACTTATTTGTCCTACGCCCATCTTTATTAAATATTTTACCTTCCTCACAATAAACACTGAAGACACTAAACACGTAAGCAGACCACAGGCTCCAGGGTCAGGATGTTCGAAAACTACTTCACTGAGGAATAATACAAATCTATTCAGATAACAATCACAACAGCCAATCCGAGGGACCCTGCTACTAGGAAATCAGGCAAAACTAAATAAGCCAAAAAATGAAGAGACTCAAATAAAGATCCAATCTCAATTCAGCAAGAGCTCACCAGCCAGCTGTGGACAGCGTGGCATGTTGAACTCATGTTCAACAACATGTTGAAATAGAGACAAAGGGCAAGGCAGACCTGCTCAATGTCACTAAATTGGGTCTATGGCAGTGAGGTCTTATCTCTATAGAAACTTCACTTTGTTACCGTTCCATATGGTATTTTATACCTCTTTGCACCAAGTAAACCACACAAAACAAGGAGCATCTCAGTAAAAGTATGTTAGAAAAGACATTTTAAATAGGGGATTATGACAGATGCTTCTGGGGAGGATTTATGGAAGTAGGGCCTTACTCAGGATTAGATATGTTCAGGAAACTAGAGCAATTCTGCAATAGGTGATCTTAATAACATTATTGAGAATAGGGGAAGAATAAAGTTAAAACTATATGTGCTGAAGAAGAAATAGTCACTCATATTAGTCAAGATAAGAGGATGACTTTTTGTGTTGCTCATTACTGTCACAGAATGGTTTGTCTAAGTGTGGTATTCAGTAAAATTATTACTGTTCATTAGGAAAACATTGAGGATTAACTTTAAGTGCCAGGCCAGCTGCTAGAAAAACCAACACCTAACTCTTAGATACAGGCTAGTGCCCATCTTTCAGAGCTTTCTTTTTCCCATTAATATCAGTTTGAAATCTCTTAAGTAAAATTTCAGTTCATAAGAGTTATCCATCATCTAGTAGCCCACGTCACTTTTGTGACTAACATTACCTTACTTGGAATGCACATTATACAGCTTGTCCTCTATGTAAAGGACACAGTCGTTGGTGAGAACAAGCAGAAGTTAAAGAATGTTCCTTCCAAGTAACACATGTAAGCACATATGTTATGCCTTTATGTTTTCCATTGCATATGATAAAAATATAACAATTAAAGGTCTTTTATATTCATAATTAAGATATCAGTACTCCTTCCAAAGCAACTTAAGGCAACTCATAATAAGATGCATATACTGTAAAACTCTTATGACAAAAATGTATATAAAACTCTTATAAAAAATATATGCACATAGAGCTTTCATTTATATCCAAAGGTAATCTCAGGAACATGGGAGAGAGAGAGAGTGAGACAGAGACAGAGTCAGAGACAGCGTGGGAGAGAAAGGTAGAAATAATTTAATAAATCTGGCTAACATAAAAACTATTATTGACCACTAAATTTATCATTGAATTTCTGGCAACAAACAAGAGAAAAGAGTTATATAATTTCATAAAGAAAAATTTTTTGCCTTTTAACTAATTCTAAATGTAGTTTAAGAGCTACTTTTATCAAAGATAGGCAGGAATATTACAGACTATTTCATCAACAAACCAAATAAAGAAAATATACTTAATATATTCATGGAACTTTATGACTGAATTCTCAATAAAATTTCAAGACAGAGAATTAATTAAAACTCAGGAGAGTAATTTATTTAAGTGGGAGGAGGAAAATAAAAGAAGAAATTAATAAGGGCCAACTATGTAACTTCTTACAGATGGTCATATAAAAGAATTTAATTTAAAATATCTATAAAATAAATAGATTGATTTTTAACTGCCTTTGTAATACCCTTGCCTCTTTTTCAAATGGGCTTAAGGAAATTATTAGCAGCCTTTTCAAAGATAAAACTCTCAGACAGGAAATTGAGAAGCCTATTATTCCATGTAATTAGTGAAAGACAGAATCCTACCTGAGGCTACCACATGTGAATTTGAAAGCAGGGATGTCTAAAAAATAAGTTTTAAATATGCTTCAAGTAACAGTTTTATAGCAACCAAGAGTTCTAGTGTTCCTAGCATCCCAACACATCATAAAAGATGGAAGACATGACGTTTTCAACCTCAAAATTCAGAAGGAAATGTGGTCCACAGGAACGATCATAGACTTGGTTATGCTTCCATGAACACCTGGACTTGAGCAGCAAGTATTTCCTGACTCTTTTCCATGATGAATTATCTTGAAAATATCTCCTTACATAATAGGGCAAGTGGTCTGCAGGATGGAGTTTTGAGTATTGATGTTCTGACTTCTAGAGAATTTCTGGAAAGGTATTTCTCTCAGCATATGGAAAAATCTTCATGAGACAGGTCTTCGTCCATGTAAAATGGGAGTTTTAGCATAAGAAAAAACTATTCACATATTATTTGCTCTTTGCTATAGCTGGACAGCTCTTCGCACATCTGGTTGCCACATTGGGGTTTCTTGGGTTTGTTTTTTCAGTAAGTTAAATTAAAGAAGCCACATTTAAGACACAGATTTTTTTTTTCTTTTAATCACTCTAGACTGAAATCTGCCAGAGTACATGATCCCGTAGTCTCAAAGTAGGATTGCAATATTGATTTTGTAGAAACATCAATACCCTGGGATCTATTTTGAGTGTAAACAACTTCACCTATAAGTTTCTGTGATGCTAAGGTTTGCTCGCAGATTGACCAGAATCAAGCAAGTAAGCCCACTGATTAAAACTATGGAAATAAGATAATCTATATTCTCATTAAGAAGACTGGGTAGCTTGAAAGATCAGAAGGCAACATTGTTCCTGCCGTGCACCCGCTATATCCCTGAAGTCGGGTTTATGGTTGTAATTAACATAGGGGAGATTAGAGTCTTCAGTCTTCAGCTCTGGATCATTACTTAGAGTATAATATGCTACTTTTACTTTTGAATTTCAGAAGGAGCTGACAGAGTGGTGAGGTGCCCTGTGTGATAAACCACATGCAGGACTCAGGAGGCTTGAACATAAATGGTCGTGAATAATAGCATCTCAGCTATTACGGGAAGGGAAAATTTTAGGTTTAGTGAAGCCTTGGCAACTCCAATTTTCTCACTCTTCCTCATGTTTCCCAAGGGAATAGAGGAGCTAATAAAAAAACAAACTTGGATATAGCAAAGCAGTAAAAGCAACAATAATTCATGGTATGCTGGTAAACAGAGTCCCAGAGCATGGGGACCTCATTTGTAGTACTTGCCAATGTCCATGGTGTGAACACTACCATCATTACAGATTTTGAGCTACCACCATGGCATCACTAAGTATATCATTCTGAGAGTTCTGAAGGAAGATATATGGAAAAAGTCAAAGAAAATCAAACAGGATTACAATGGTTGTGTTTCTTTGTTAGGTTATAGGAGTCTTTTTTTTCTCTTAATTTCCCTCTTTCTTTTCCTTTTTCTTTCTTTATTTCCTAAATTGCATGTAATGCTTATATAACATATTTACTATAATATAATATTAGTATTTTTAATAGGAGTTTCACAAGTTTTCTTTATTAAGAAAACATTAGTAAAAATAATTATAATAAAATAAATATTGTTATATAACCAAAAACATAATCACAAAAGGAGTTTGAAGCTTAAACACCACACACAAGTTGTTGGAAGAAGCAGATGTCTAATAGATTCATTGATTTACTTAATAAAAATAAATAAGAAGCTCTACTGTACTGCAGCTATGCTTTTGGTCAATGGAGTTTCCCTTTCCTCTCCAGAACAGTGTTTTACAAATTGTGGTCCCTGGATCAGCAACATCAAGACCTGGGAATTGCTAAAAATGCAAATTCTAGGGCTCTGTTTTAGACCTACTACACTGGAAACTGGGTATGGATCCAAGCAATCCGTGTTTTTAACAAACCCTCCAGGAAATTCTGATGCATTCTTGAGTTTGAGAACCTCTACTCTCGGACACATGTTCTAAGTCACTGGAACACAAGGAATTCTTCAGAGTGAAGAAGTGTTTGCTGAGATGTTCCCAAAATCACTGGAAGAGAATCAAGCAAGTTTGCTATCTCTTATCCTTTTCTGCAAATATTTAATATTTTAGATTCTAGGCATTAACTACCTAAGTAATCAGTAACAAAGCCCCAAAATATAGTCAACATGGGGGCTAGCATTCAGCCTTAGTTCGTTCCATTTAAAATTGTAAAAAATTAATTAACAGAAACCTCAACTAAATAGAGCTGGGAGACCAGAAGGGGATGCTCTCATGTCCTGCAATGATAGAGTCCAACAGGAAGAAGAAAACTCCCTCTTCTTGCCTGGCAAGAGTTCAGCCAATGAGAGATGGTTACAGCTCAGCCAATGAAAAGCCATGGAATCCTTATTTACTGTAGGTCTCCCAACTTCCTCTTCGTCTCTATAAAAAGTGATCTTCTTTCCCTGCCCCACAGGGACTTGCACAGGGCTCGTCATGGTTACAGACCCTGAACTGCAATTCTCTGTTGATGCCATACAAACACCTCTTTGCTGAAGAAGTATCTGGCAGTCTCTTTTAGGTCAACAAAATACACTACTAATCACACTTTTCCCAAATAGGTTATGTTGAATTAAAGGTAAAGCTTCCCCCAAACATTTTAATATTTGTAGTTTGATCACTATCACAGTATCACATAATTATTAAAATAGATTCATTTTTGTAGTTGCTTGAAAATAAGATTCTTCAGACTCAAAGACTATTTCTTATACATCTATAATATAGGACATATTATAGGACATATAATATAGGACATGTAAGGGGCTAAGTTAACAGTTCACAATACTCAGAGTTTTATATTTCTCACTGTAGGTAACAGAAACCTCAGTAATTTGTATAACATATATTATGTAACTTTTGTGTATCTTACTCAAATCTAACAGCATTTTAAATAAAACTAAAGTCAAATTCAATTCAGTTTACAATGATTTTTAATTAGGTATTAATATAAACACACTGGCAAAGGGTTGTGTACTTGTCTGTTATTATAATTTTAGAAAGTAAAATAGATATTAATTAGTATGTCAGTAAGGGAAAATGTCTTCTAGATAATTGCAAAACCAGCACATTCTCAGTTTATATGCTTGTCACTGCAAGTTTAGAAGAAAATGTATTTCTTTTTAAGTTTCAAATCACATTTTCAGACAAAAAAAAAAAAGGTAAGAAGGCTAGCCCATTACTTGAGGGTAGAGTCAGACTGATTCATTGCAGCCTTATGGCACCTTCTGTTTGCAACAATCAAATGAAAGGGCACAGGCACAATTCACAGTGAGGATGAGCTCAGCTCTAACTAATATAAAATCTATGGACATTTAAATTCCTGGCTGTCAAATGAAAGAAACTTACAAACAAAGGAAACTGACCAAAACCCATAAACCTATCTGTTAAGTGGTAGATAGCAAAGCTTTTGACTTAGTCATTAAATTAGAACAGTATAATATTGGTTCACATGGCTTTATTGGCTGAAAATAAGTAAAAGGAGCAAAAATAAGAGTTGTTAACAAGAATTTTTGCTAAATATTTCAAGCGCATAGCTACTACATCAGTGAAAGTACTGAACAATTCATTTGGGATAATGTTGCAATCATGCTCATATAGTTATAATAAGAAAATAAATTCTGAACGTTAAGAAAATAAACCTCATTTCATATTTCTCTCTTAAGTTCTAATAAGGGAATGGCTACTTTAATTCATATCTATAAATGCAAATGCATTACACAGAAAAAATATATTTGTTGTAACTTATCAACCTATCTTGATCTCATTTATAACAACTGCATACTTGATTTTATTATTAAGATATTTTTAAAATAAATTCCCTCACTAAAATATGTGAAAGAATTATGATAAGCCACTTTGGGAAGGCTCTTAACTCTTTGGGGTTGTTATATAATAATCATCACCATAATGTTTTAGAGGTTCAAATTCTAAGGAAAAAAATAACGTGTGTGTAAGCAAAAGCTTCTTAAATCATTCCCTTTCATAAGTATTTAAACTCTGTAGTTTTTATATTATACTTTAGAAATAAATAACTGGCCTAGTCAGCAGTGTTTGAAGTTTTACATAGCTAGCTCTTGAAAAGGCTTAAGTTATTCTGTGACAACTCAATATATTTATTAGATATTCTTCTCAGGAATTTAAGTGATAGGACTACAAGCTACATGATGTAATATGGCCCTTTTTTGGTAAATGTCTACTAATTTCCCTGGAAATCTCATCATTCTGTACAGAAAAGGAGCAGTTTAAATGCTAAGTACTTTATATTATTAAAGCATGTAATGGTTTAAAAATACCTCTGGAAAAGTTAATATATAAATATATATTCCTTACAAGAGTAATTAAAGATTTGGGAAATACTGAGATCATAATCTAATTGCTCCATACCATCATTTTTCAGGTATCAACTGGGTAAAAGTTTATGAAATCATGCTCAGTGGAGGATTTACGAGGCATGTAGTTCATCCTCCAGCTAAGGATTCATCAAAACTGTTCAAGACACATGAGAAAATATGTCCCTTCTAAATAATTCTGTAGGAGTTTTCCTTATAGCCTAGAAAAATCGTATTCCTCTATCAGCTCTTTACTGTTAGGAAATAGACTGTTTCCTTTCCTGCTCAGACAAACACTTGGTTGTGATCACATATGTGGCTCTGTGCTCATCCGACCTGCTCTGTGATTTTCAACACACTTTTCTAAGCCCTTAACCAAGAGTAATTAGAAGCTGAAGAGCTATTTGGCCTCAGTGCATCATGTTCTTGTGACAGGTGGCCAGAAACGCACAAAGAAAAGGAAAAAAGTTGTGGCTACTGATCAAGATAATTAAATTTATATATTCTGGTGATATCAGAAATTATTAACAACACTTATTACAGAAGGAAGAGGGAAAGGGGTGGGAAAATAGACTTCTCATGCAAATGAAACAGCATGACTGCTCCGAAGTTAAGAATATAATAACAATAATAAACTTGAAAAGACTCTAAGTTACTCTTTTTCCTTAATATTTTATGAGGACACATTGAATTTTAAATTACTAGTACTGTCTTCAATTTCCTTATAACAAGCATATTGCTAAAAGTCTTTTTAAAGCAAAAAAAAAAAAAGTGATGATACACACTATTTCAATCTAATGTATCATTTGAAAGTTCTCTTGAGATAAACTGTAGTAGAAACCTACACGTAGGGACTTCCCTGGCAGCACAGTGGTTAAGAATCCACCTGCCAATGCAAGGGACACAGTTTTGAACCCTGGTCCGGGAAGATCCCACATGCTGCAGAGCAACTAAGCCCATGCGCCACAACTACTGAGCCTGTGCTCTAGAGTCTGCGAGCCACAACTACTGAGCCCGTGTGCCACAACTACTGAAGCCCATGCCCCTAGAGCCCGTGCTCCTCAACAAGAGAAGCCACCACAATGAGAAGCCCACGCACCGCAATGAAGAGTAGCCCCAGCTCGCCGCAACTAGAGAAAGCCCGCGCGCAGCAACGAAAACCCAAAGCAGCCAAAAATAAAATAAAATTAAAAAAAATAAACAAAGAAACCTACACATAAATAATTGTAGATAACATTATCAAACTGTAACATACTATTTAAAACATTTGGAAGCTATATTTTTCCCCAGCTGTACTGAGATATGATTGACAAATTAAAATTGGATATATTTCAGTTGTAACACATGAAGTTTTTAAAGGGGTACAACATGATTTAATGTATATGTTAATTGTGAACTGATTACCATGATCACGTTAATCACCTCACATGGATACCATGGTGGGGGAGGGGAGAAAACAAGATTTACTCTCAGCAAATTTTCAGTATACAATACAGTATTATTAGTTATAATCACCCTGCTCTACATAATCCCCAGGGTTTATTCATTTTATATCTTGAATTAATTGAACAACCACTTTCTAATTGGTAGTGGGAAATGATTACTAAGTATTAAAAAACATAGTAGAAACAAAGAGAAGATGGCATATGTGAGAAGACAATTTTTACTTAAGTACAGTGATGTCTAAAGAAATATTTGACATTTAGGGTTGCTCTCTGCCAGCAATGTGAAGAAATATGAAATACAGATATCTTCTCCTCATTGCAACGGACTCTCTGTAAGTTATTGTGAGCTGACACAATTAGAGAAACCGGAATCCTAAGGAACTCTGATAGGTGTCCACATTCTGTAAACTCACATTCACCCTTGTGGCTTCGTCAGAAATACACTATCAGAGAGATGAGAGAAGAGGTAGCTCAGCAGTTGGAAGAGCTGAGCCAATGGCCCTGAATAATTTTACGGGATCTCAGAGAAGCTAGCAGCAGCGGAGGGGCCTCAGGGTGAACGTTTGCTGTGTGGGGTTCACTTCTAAGGTTTCATCGCTTCAAGGGTTGAGCCTTTTTTGTCTAACAAGATTCACAGATTCAAGCTGAGAAAAAGTCAAAAGTTCAGCTCTAAATAACCTCAAGGACAGAGTATTTTGTATTCATTCCTTTCCTGTTCAATATGAGAAAAAATATCAGAGACATGGCAGAATGGCATGGACCTCAAAAAGGTTTCTGCTTTACAAGCTGTATTAAAAAGTAAGATAGAAAGAAAAAGTAATGCCTTGGCTATAGACATGTCAAAACCCCACTGAAATGCCATCTTACCTCTTTGACCTTTAAATTAGTGATCACAAGTCCATTATTCTTTTAAGTATTTTGAACAATGATATATGTACTTCTGCCCCAAAGAACTGCATTCCAGAAGATGATCACTGGGTGTCTTTGCTTCACCAGTTTTATATTCTGCTTGAACAAAAGGGAAGTTGCCAAGGACTGGTTTTACACATGTGGGGAGGGAGAGGAGCAACACCTCCGCTGAGAAGGGTATTTAGTAGGATATGAAGCAAAGAAAAAACACTTGTTTTGTTTTTTTTAAAGCACTGGTGAAGAATTCTGGATAAGTAAATTGATTATTTCTCTTTTTTTTCTGTTAAATCATCCTGAAGTAGAACTAAAAATGAGCTGCACAAATTCTTAGCCACAGTTAAAATCGAAGAAGTGGTTATTAGAAATCCAGAATCCAAAATATGAGGCCTCTGAACAACAATTAAGATAAAACAAAGATACAAGAGAGGGTTTCCCTGGTGGCACAGTGGTTAAGAATCTGTCTGCCAGTGCAGGGGACATGGGTTCCAGCCCTGGTCTGGGAAGATCCCACATGCCACGGAGCAACCAAGCCCGTGCGCCACGACTACTGAGCCTGCGCTCTAGAGCCCTCGAGCCACAACTACTGAGCCCGCGTGCCACAACTATTGAAGCCCCGCGCCTAGAGCCTGTGCTCTGCAACAAGAGAGGCCACCGCAATGAGAAGCCCGCATACCGCAAAGAAGAGTAGCCCCTGCTCGCTGCAACTAGAGGAAGCCCACGTGCAGCAACGAAGACCCAACACAGCCAAAAATAAATAAATAAATCTATTTAAAAAAAAAAAAGATACAAGAGAATGTTAGGTGTAACATTCATGGCTGCAGATCTCAGACAAACCCCAAACTAGACCCTCATCCCCTAAATAAGTGGGCTGTTTTAATGTGAAAAATGCTAGTTATTTGTTTCCCACAAAAGAAACTCAGAGTTGAGGCATCTAGCTGGAGCAAGCCTGAGCCCCGGTTGGTTTCAAGGAGTAATCAAAAGAGTTGGGCTAAATGAGGAATCAGTCAACCACTTAGACCTGGAAGACAAGCCTTGACATCCACCTCCGCTGGGCAGGGCTGAGCTGAGCTGGCTTCCCAGAGTCAGATGCTAAAGAAACTCAGAACACAACCTTGTATTACAAGAAAGAACACAAGGAACAATAAAGGCTAACTACAAAGAATCCATTAAAAAAAAAAAAGTGTAGGAAAAACAAATGATTTCAGTAAAAACAGGAGATTTTAGTAAAGTTATCTTTGGACTAAAGTGAACCAAAAACATGTCACTGAGTTAAAGTGAAGTGTAAGCTATGAGGCAGAACTTCGAATTACGAGGGATCTTTTCCTGATTATGCCAAGCATTGATCTCAGTGAATGGACTTGTGTGGTGACCTAAGAAATGTGTGAAATTTGGAACAATAATGCTTGTTTATGAAGGGCATTTGTATTTTCATTACGTTTGGCACTCAGCCAGACAGAATTTCAAGTTTCCAAAGTAATTCCAGCATCTGGCTTTACACCCCACAGCCCAGCTCCACCCAGACATCAGGCCCCAGTTGAAAGAAGAGACTCCTTTAGAATTCTAGAGAATCCCCTTTAATAATTAACAACCAATTTAATTTAATGGACAACTGTTTGAACATTTGGTAGCCAACTTGCCACCTCTCCCGGTTCCCTATTTTAAAATTGGTTTTCAGTAATTTTACACACAAATGGTTAATTTGTTCTTAGAGCTATTCAGATCGAAGAGAGACCTAAAGTTGTTTTGTGGTTAACTCAGCCCCCTGAGGACCCCGTTGTTCAGAGCGCTGAGCTCAATAAACTTGCTAAAAAATCTAGGTACAAAATGCGAATTGACTATACTTTAGATTCCTCCTAACATTCAGCTGAATCTTAATACTTACACATCTCATATAGCACACCCTTTAAACTGATGGGGTTCAGGGCAGGCTGCCTCAAGATATGCCACTTGGGCATGCAGATTATTTTGAGTTGAAAGCAATCAAGGCCCAAATGATTCAGGAAGAAACTTTTATCTTCCCCTCAACTGCCTAAAAGAATTTAGATAGAGGACCTGCTCCAGGCAGGGAGCTTTCACCATAGATAAATAACTACAGTATAGTAAGAACTGGGAGTGTGTAGACAGGGAGGAACCTACCAAAGTCTATTTTTTTAAAATTTTCTCTCTGTGTCTCATTGTTTCCATATGCCCAGCAAAAACAGACATTTGTTCTTCTCAGCCAACTGTGAATGTGAATGATCTTCCTCCCTTTTCAAGTCCCAGATGCCTACCCTCTTCTCTTCATCTCAGAACAGCATATAAACCTAAATTGCCTGACTGTCATTTGGTTCTTATGGAGTCCCGGTACATATGTAATTAAATTTCTTTTTTCTTCTGTTACTGTCTCATGTCAATTTAATTATTAGGCCAGTCAGAAAAACCGAGAAGGATAGAGGAAAAATTTTCCTCCCCAACAATACAAACATTCATCATTAGAATTTTCCATAATTGCTTTTGCTTGTTTTTCTTTTGGTCCCCATGAACAGATGTCTTTATACTAATATCCTGTTGAGAGAGTGCCCCAATCATTTGATACACTGCATTCTCAGAAAGTTTACCTTTTTTTTAAACCACTACTACTCACACTTTAACAATGAACTATATTTAGTTCCCAATTCACGTAGATGTAATAAAATCATGACATTTCCACACCTATGTATATAGCATTCTCAATGAGAATATCAGAAAGGCCTTGCAATAATCTTGTCATATTAAATTTAAAAAGTGAAGTGACTCAGCTTCTGAGTTCTTTAATACATCAGATATCTTGCTTGTTTAATAGGAACAGATAGTCATTAAACTGTTTATACAAGCAGAAAAAAAATCAGTCATATTTATAACTGTGGCAAATAACTAATGAACTATTAGCCATATTCAGGAGAAGAGTGCATGCACACACACACACCCCTTTATTGTTATATTTGATACACTTGAAGATTTTTCAAGACAAAGAATTTCTAGAATTGTTACTTTCACTCTCAGAAAGTTTTATCTCTGTGTATTTGAGCAACCAAAGCAACATGAACCGAAATTTACAGGATCCTTCCCAAATATTGTAATTGTTTTTTCTTTAACAGCATAATGCTATAAAAGTAAAAAAAAATGTTTGCTATTATATATAACTAATATTAGTAATGTTAATAAGGGGAAAACTATTTTGAAAGGCTAATATGTTACATAAAATTATATATACTGTACCAGGGCGATGTTTAAAATACCCAGCTGTGACAATTTTGTAAATATGTAAAGTAATTAACTACAACTGTAAATTGAAGCATCTAATTTAATAGTCCTAATGATATTTATAATTCTCCTCCAAAGTGTCATGCAAGGATTGTCAAGTACTTCATAAAATTAATACTCTACTTCTCATTCCTGCTGCTGGCCAAGAATATCATACCGCATCCCTAAGAGACATTTGAAAGAAACTGTTGTGCTTGAATTTTAATACTAAAGAGTAGAAAACAAGAAAGAGGCACTTCCATATAAAAGATCAGAAATGCACCTGAGATCAGAGGTTTTCTAAGTTATAATATTTAGTTTGAAATAATTTACAGTGAATCATTATGAATTCCGTAAACTTGGAAAGCCAAAGTTTTAAACTTGGGCTTAATTCTCCAAATACTATAGCCAGGAGGGATTCAAACAAGGACAGTCTACAGATCTGATTCTAATTCCAGGCTAGGTGGGTGAAGAACAGCTGGACCTAGGACCAAACCCTCCCTGCAAAGTGAGGAACTTAGGAAACTCTCATCCAATATCTATCCAGCACAGAAAATTCATTCTGTTCCCAGGTAAATGCTGCCCTTACAGTTTCATCCAGAAACCAGACTATGAACTAAACAAGAACTTTTCAAACATTCTTGGAGTTGCTGGTACTAGGATAAATCTTTGGCTAGACACTGGTTCTTCTGTAGCTTTATTCTCACTTTCCTCATCAGAGTTCCAGGCACCCACATCTTTTGAAAACAGAAGGTAATTCATGTAGATCTTGGGGAAATGTAGGCAACACTTGGTACAGTGGAGCTTAGTGGAATGTTGTTCGGACAAATAAAACTAATGTGTAAAATCTATGTCTGCTGTCAACCGGTTGTATGGCTTTGGGGCCCTTCCCTAACTTCACTGAACTTCCCTTTTCTTGTTTATATTATGTGGTATCAAACATCTACGGTGCTCACGAGTGGCTGGATAGATTAAATGAAATGCACAGTGGGAATAAACAACTCGAATTATTTCAAAGTTGTTCAATAAACACCATTCGTTTCTACAAATTATCTTCTTTCTCCTACCGCTGCCCTCTTGATACCCCTTCGTCTTCCCTGCTCACAGCCACCCACCTTCAGCTCAATATAAGCAACAGAATAAAGTAACTAAGAATGTGTTTCCTTCAGCGTGGCACAGCTGACTTTTAAGAGGTCCAAATGTTGATTTTTGAGGTTTCATAAAACATAGTTTGTGTTGCAAGAGCAAAGAACCAGCAACACTTTGGAGGGAAGAGTCCAGAAGAAAAAAAACAGCAAAAATTTGTTCTAAGTGCACTTTATACTGGATGCCTAAGTGATTTAAGAAGTACAGAATGGTATTTAAGCTGTGAGGAATGAGGATCCCTGACACCGTGCATGGCTGGCTGGCAGGCAGCTAGAGATAGATGACACATAGTCCATGACCATGAGGTTCTCAAGGTCTTCAAGGTCATACATCTGTAAGAGTCCTTAACAGGCGGTGTACAAATCTGTTATTTCAGCATCCACTCAGAGCTCCACCTAGCCAGATGACTTTCATTAAAGGAAAGCAAATACATAGCAGGGTTTTGCTGCTTGTAATGTCTATTAACAGTAGAAATCAAGTTTCATAAAACTGATTTTTGATAAAAAATATTTTTTCTTCTCTGTGAACAGAATCTATATATACATATATATATAAATGCCTTTCCTAAGGTTTGTTTCTGTCTCTAGTGAGATAGAAAAAAAAAAAAAAAACCCAAACCTTGTCAGAATGAATAATGCTCTAGAGGAGGGCCTTAAGTGAGAAGGACATAGAGGCCCACGTGATATGCAGCCTTAGAAAGAAAAGAATTGTTCCACATGTTTTTGCCAAAATTTCTGTTATATAAATTCTTCCTAACCTGTTCTTTACTAGGGCAGCAGCATTTTTGTTTGGTCAGATTTAACAGAATACTCTTCAAGCATACTCAATGTGACTTTGTACATTGAGATATGGAATATAATTGTAAAATGAAGAGCACGGAGGAACCAGTGGTATTCACTTATTCTCATTTTTCTTAGTGTGTCTAAAATAGGGGAAAACAAATAGCATTGTATTCTGTCTTCTACAAAAAGGAGATAAGCAAAATCCAGTAGTTGCCTAACCAAGATGATTTTCTGATTTTAAAGAAAGTTGAAATTGCACACGAAACTCTACTGCATTCTCTGGCAAAGAACCCCACAGAATAAGGAGAGAATACCAAATCAAGTAAACTATTATTAAGAGCAGAGCTATTCATATCTAACGAGGCCAAAATTGGGTGAAGAATGCAGAAGGAAATTAGGATAATTTGTCCCCAAACATCCAAATCAATAGGGAAAAATTGAAAAATGTAAAGAAAGGATGAACTGGAGGTTACGTGCTGCAGGGGATTTTAAAGAGCACATACGTATTATTTTTCCCAATGATGCTTTTTGAGATCAGTGTACGTAATAAAGCCTGTGGCTTTTCATCTGTTTCCTCTCATATTCTTTGGCGTTGTTGTCCAAGGGGAGACTGGGAAGGGCTGGCTATTGGGGGTGGTTATGATCTTGTCCTCTTGTGAATCACCTCAGTGAATGAGAAATCCCAACGAATTGCTGCCTAAATTGTTCTTCCTTCTGCTTACTTTTGCCAGAGAGTTATGGATTTACCCAGAGGGGAGATGAAGAATCAGACAAGAGCATCCAGAAAGGCTTCACTCATAACAGGATAACCTTCTCTCCATTGGGACATAACAAGCACTTATGCTCTGTATACAAGTTAGAGGTAAAGTCCTTCCTCCTTCTTTAAAAAGAAAAAAAAAAGTATCATCCAAATGGGATGTTGCAAATGTATGTCACAGAGGTAACTGAAATACAAAGAAAGGCTGGTTAACCAAACTGTCAAATCACTCTGTTATACATGCTACCATTTTTTTGAAACCTAATTGGCATGTCATAAAGTACATATACTAAAAGTGTACATTTTGATAAATTTTACATATGTATATATCTGAAAAACCATCACCCTGCTCAAGACAGTGAAATTACTCAACGCCAAAAGTTTCCTGATGTCACTTTGCATTCCTGCCGGACAATCATAATTCAATCAGGGGAAACCACTGATTCACATTTTAACTAGATTTGTTCATAATTTATAGAATTTTCTATAAATGGAATAACAGACAATATGCTTTTTGCCTAGCTTTCTTCACTGAGTAAAATTATTTCGAGATTTATCCATTTTGTTGCTGTGCCAAGAGTTCATTTTTAAAAATCTGAGTGGCATCCCATTGAATGGATATGCCATACATTTTTAATCCATTCATTGGTTGATAGAATTTCAGGGTAACTCCATCTTTGTCCTGTAACAAATAAAGTTGCTATGAACACTCGTTTGCATGTTTTTGTATGGACATATGTTTTTATTTATCTTTGGCATGTACCTAGGAGGGGAATTGCCAGATTATATGGCAGGTCATCCTTTTATTATTAAGAAACAAAATGTGTTTTTCAAAATGGATGGTATAACAATTTAAATTTCTGCAGTAGAGTATAAGAGTTCCAGTTCTTCCACATTCGTGCTAACACTTGCTATGGTGAGGATTTGCGTTTTAGCATTTCCGATAGGTGTATCATGACATATTGTGATTTTAACTTCCACATCCTTAATAAGTAATGATGGCCATTTGTCCATGTGCTTACGTGCTATCCACACATATCTTTTGGGGGGAGCAGTATCTGCTCAAATCTTATGCCCATTTTTAAATGGGTATCTACTTTCTTACTATTGAATTTTGAGAGTTCTTTATATATTCTAGGTACAAGTGCTCCAACAGATATAAAATTTGAAACATTATCTCCAGTATGTGGCATTTCTTTTCATTACCTAAGTTCTTTTCAAAGAATAGAAGCTTTAAATTTATCAATGTGCTTTTTTATAGATATCCTTTATTTGTAAATCTAAAAAATCTTGGCCTAATGCAAGGATGTATTTTCTTCTAAAAGATTTATAAGATTTAGGGTTTACATTTACATCCATATTGAGTCGATTTTGTGTATGATGCTAGGTATAAAGAGTGCAGCAGGTATTATAGGGTCTATTTTTGTTCCACTATTGAAGCAATGAAAATTTTAATACTCTACCTTTTATACTTAAATTTTAAGGTTTTATACTTTGGCTGGTGGTAACATGAACTAAACATGACCCTGAGTGATTTCCAGCACTGCTTCCTCTGCTCCTCTGAGCTGGTTCTGCTGTGAGCCTAGGTTATTTTCCTTACATACACCTCCTGATCATTACCCAGATGGAGGCATGAGAAAGACCCTTTGCAGACCTATGTAGCACTCTTCCTGGGCAACTCTCTCCTCTCCACTACCCTGCCCTGCACTGTCTACCTGCCTTGGCATCTGCAGGCCCCAACTTTGTATGTCCAATTCAAAGAGACTGCCAGGTTATGCCTGGGTTCCCTTCTCTATATTTTGTTTTCAAAGTTCATTATAGGAAGTCAGCTGGTGCAACTGTAGGGTTCACCTCGTTTATTTCTCCCCTACAATTACCTATGTCCTTTAATATGTGATGTCTGATCGCCTAAGAGACTCTTTCACATACATTTTCATGTTTTTAAATTGTCCTAGGCATGGGATTAATACCAAATCTAGTATTTCTTCTTGTCAGAAAACCAATGTCCTTAATTAAAATTTTATTTATAATATTTTTCATTTATTCAATAAAAGAACTTTCAACTGATAATCTTGTTTGTGTAGCATCTTTCCTTTATTTCATGGATATAACATTTTATTTCTCTAAATAAAGTTTTCCTGAGGTTTTCTTCTGCCTACTGCTAGCCTCAATCTAGAAAACTTGCATTGGTTTTACTGGCAGAGGGGATGCATTCCCATAAAATGATATTGCATTTAAAAGTCTCATACAAATTAATTAAATAGCAGGCAGAGTCACAGGAACACATGGTCCATCTTGTGTTTTATCTGGATTGTAACTGAGGGAAATATTTATACTCCAAAGGATGAGATTAATGGAGGGAAGATTTTAAATTATATATAAGGATATAGTTTAATAATTTATAACTAAGAGATAGTCTGGGTAATGTATACCACTACTGTTCAGCACATTGACGTTGATCAAAATCAGATCCAATAAAACATCATATAGTTGAATAACCTACTTTTGCTTTTCTCCTTTTGGCCAGTCATATGGTTAATGATAGATGTTCACTATCCTATTAAACACTGCCTAAGTCAGAAAATCAAAAGTTCAGTTCTGGATCACTAAAAATTAAAAAATAATTATCAACTAATCCAATAATATATAGACATTGGTGATTAATAAATATTGGTATAATAAGCAACAACCTCCAACTGCCTGTTAGATTTTGAACCCATTTTTATATCATTCTTGCTTAATCTGTGCAGCTAATACAAGTAATTGTTGCTTCCACTAACTTGGAGTTTTTTTTTGAAGCATTTAACACCTTTCTGGATTAGAAAGAGGAAAGTTGCTCTTAGATACCCTCATCCACCAGACGGCAGACAGCAGAAGCAAGAAGAACTACAATCCTGCAGCCTGTGGAACAAAAACCACATTCACAGAAAGATAGACAAGATGAAAAGGCAGAGGGCTATGTACCAGATGAAGGAACAAGATAAAACACCAGAAAAACAACTAAATGAAGTGGAGATAGGCAACCTTCCACAAAAAGAATTCAGAATAATGATAGTGAAGATGATCCAGGACCTCGGAAAAAGAATGGAGGCAAAGATCAAGAATATGCAAGAAATGTTTAACAAAGAACTAGAAAAATTAAAGAACAAACACCTAGAAGAATTAAAGAACAAACAAAGAGATGAACAATATAATAACTGAAATGAAAAATACACTAGAAGGACAATAGCAGAATAACTGAGACAGAAGAACAGATAAGTGACCTGGAAGACAGAATGGTGGAATTCACTGCTACAGAACAGAATAAAGAAAAAAGAATGAAAAGAAATGAAGACAGCCTAAGAGATCTCTGAGACAACAATAAACCCAATAACATTCACATTATCAGGGTCCCAGAAGGAGAAGAGAGAGAAAAAGGACCAGAGAAAATATTTGAAGAGATTATAGTCAAAAACTTCCCTAACATGGGAAAGGAAATAGCCACCCAGGTCCAGGAAGCACAGCAAGTCCCATACGGGATAAACCCAAGGAGAAACACACCGAGAAACATAGTAATCAAATTGGCAAAAATTAAAGACAAAGAAAAATTACTGAAAGCAGCAAGGGAAAAATGACAACATACAAGGGAACTCTCATAAGGTTAATAGCTGATTTCTCAGCACAAACTCTACAAGCCAGAAGGGAGTGGCATGATATACTTAAAACAATGAAAGGGAAGAACTACAACCAAGATTACTCTACCCGGCAAGGATCTCATTCACAGTCGATGGAAAAATCAAAAGTTTTACAGACAAGCAAAAGCTAAGAGAATTCAGCACCACCAAACCAGCTCTACTACAAATGCTAAAGGAACTTCTCTAAGTGGGAAACACAAGAGAAGAAAACGACCTACAGAAACAAACCCAAAACAATTAAGAAAATGGTCATAGGAACATACACAGCGATAATTACCTTAAATGTGAATGGAATAAATGTTCCAGCCAAAAGACACAGGCTTGCTGAATGGATACAAAAACAAGACCCATATATATGCTGTCTACAAGAGACCCACTTCAGACCTAGAGACACATATAGACTGAAAGTGAGAGGATGGAAAAAGATATTCCATGCAAATGGAAATCAAAAGAAAGCTAGAGTAGCAATACTCATATCAGATAAAATAGACTTTAAATTAAAGAATGTTACAAGAGACAAGGAAGGACACTACATAATGATCAAGGGGTCAATCCAAGAAGAAGATATAACAATTATAAATATATATGCACCTAACATAGGAGCACCTCAATACATAAGGCAACTGCTAAGAGCTACACAAGAGGAAATCGACAGTAACACAATAATAGTGGGGAACTTTAACACCTCACTTACACCAATGGACAGATCATCCAAAATGAAAATAAATAAGGAAACAGAAGCTTTAAATGACACAAAAGACCAGATAGGTTTAATTGGTATTTATAGAACATTCCATCCAAAAACAGCAGATTACACTTTCTTCTCAAGTGCACATGGAACATTCTCCAGGATAGATCACATCTTGGGTCACAAATCAAGCCTCAGTAAATTTAAGAAAACTGAAATCATATCAAACATCTTTTCTGACCACAACACTATGAGATTAGAAATGAATTATAGGGAAAAAATGTAAGAAACACAAACACATGGAGGCTAAACAATACGTTACTAAATAACCAAGAGATCACTGAAGAAATCAAAGAGGAAATCAAAAAATACCTAGAGACAAATGACAATGAAAACACGACGACCCAAAACCTATGGGATGCAGCAAAAGCAGTTCTAAGAGGGAAGTTTACAGCTATACAAGTCAAGCTCAAGAAACAGGAAAAAATTAAAAAAAAACAATCTAATCTTATACCTAAAGGAACTAGAGGAAGAAGAAAAAACAGAACCCAAAGTTAGCAGAAGGAAAGAAATCATAAAGATCAGAGCAGAAATAAATGAAATAGAAACAAAGAAAACAATAGCAAAGATCAATAAAACTAAAAGCTGGTTCTTTAGGTAGATAAATAAAATTGATAAACCATTAGCAAGACTCATCAATAAAAAGAGAGAGAGGGCTCAAATCAATTAAATTAGAAATGAAAAAGGAGAAGTTACAATAGACACCGCAGAAATACAAAACATCCTAAGAGAATACTACCAGCAACTCTATGCCAATAAAATGGACAACCTGGAAGAAATGGACAAATCCTTAGAAAGGTATAACCTTCCAAGACTGAATCAGGAAGAAATTGAAAACATGAACAGACCAATCACAAGTAATGAAATTGAAACTGTGATAAAAAATCTTCCAAAAAACAAAAGTCCAGGACCACATGGCTTCACAGGAGAATTCTATCAAACATTTAGAGAAGAGCTAACACCGATCTTTCTCTAACTCTTCCAAAAAATTGCAGAGGGAGGAACACTCCCAAACTCATTCTCTGAGGCTAACATCACCCTGATACCAAAAACAGACAAAGATACTACAAAAAAAGATAATTACAGACCAATATCACTGATGAATATAGATGCAAAAATCCTCAACAAAATAGTAGCAAACAGAATCCAACAACACATTATAAGGATCATACACCATGATCAAGTGGGATTTACCCCAGGGATGCAAGGATTCTTCAATATATGCAAATCAATCAATGTGATACACCATATTAACAAATTGAAGGAGAAACAGCATATGATCATCTCAATGGATGCAGAAAAATCTTTTGACAAAATTCAACACCCATTTATGATAAAAAGCTCTCCAGAAAGTGGGCACAGAGGGAACCTACCTCAACACAATAAAGGCTATATATGACTAACTCACAGCAAACATCATTCTCAATGGTGAAAAACTGAAAGCATTTCCTCTAAGATCAGGAAGAAGCCAAGGATTTCCAGTCTCACTGCTATTATTCAGCATAGTTTTGGAAGTCCTAGCCATGGCAATCAGAGAAGAAAAAGAAATAAAAGGAATACAAATTGGAAAAGAAGAAGTAAAACTGTCACTGTTTGCAGATGACATGATACTATACATAGAGAATCCTAAAGATGCTACCAGAAAACTACTAGAGCTAATCAATGAATTTGGTAAAGTTGCAGGATACAAATTTAATGCACAGAAATCCCTTGCACCTATACAGTAATGATGAAAAATCTGAAAGAGACATTAAGGAAACACTCCCATTTACCATTGCAACAAAAAGAATAAAATACATAGGAATAAACCTACTTACAGAGACAAAAGAGCTGTATGTAGAAAACTATAAGAAACTGATGAAAGAAATTAAAGATGATACCAACAGATGGAGAGATATACCATGCTCTTGGATTAGAAGAATCAATATTGTGAAAATGACTATACTACCCAAAGCAATCAACAGATTCAAAGCAATCCCTATCAAATTACCGATGGCATTTTTTACGGAACTAGAACTAAAAATCTGAAAATTTGTATGGAGACACAAAAGACCCCGAATAGCCAAAGCAGTCTTGAGGGGAAAAAAATGGAGCTAGAGGAATCAGACTCCCTGACTTCAGACTATACTACAGAGCTACAGTAATCAAGACAATATGGTACTGGCACAAAAATAGAAACATAGATGAACGGAACAAGATTGAAAGCCTAGAGGAAAACAAACCCACGCACCTATGGTCAACTAATCTATGACAAAGGAGGTAAGGATATACAATGGAGAAAAGACAGCCTCTTCAACAAGTGGCGCTGGGAAAACTGGATACCTACATGTAACAGAATTAAATTTGAACACTCCCTAACACCATACGCAAAAATAAACTCAAAATGGATTAGAGATCTAAATGTAAGACCAGACACTATAAACCTCTTAGAGGAAAACATATGAAGAGCACTCTTTTACATAAATCACAGCAAGATCATTTTTGATCCACCTCCTAGAGTAATGGAAATAAAAACAAAAATAAACAAATGGGACCTAATGAAACTTCAAAGCTTTTGCACAGCAAATGAAACCATAAACAATATGAAAAGACAACCCTCAGAATGGGAGAAAATTTTTGCAAACGAAGCAACTGACACAGGATTAATCTCCAAAATATATAAACAGCTCATGCAGCTCAGTATTAAAAAACAAACAACCCAATCCAAAAATGGGCAGAAGACCTAAATAGACATTTCTCCAAAGACATACAGATGGCCAAGAAGCACGTGAAAAGCTGCTCAATATCACTAATTATTAGAGAAATGCAAATCAAAACTACAATGAGGTATCACCTCACACCAGTTAGAACGGGCATCATCAGAAAATCTACAAAGAAGAAATGCTAGAGAGGGTGTGGAGAAATGGGAACCCTCTTGCACTGTTGGTGGGAATGTAAACTGATACAGCCACTATGGAGAACAGTATGGAGGTTCCTTAAAAAACTAAAAATAGAATTACCATAAGATCCAGCAATGCCACCACTGGGCGTGTACCCAGAGAAAACCACAGTTCACAAAGACACATGCACCCCAATGTTCGATTCAGCACTCTGTACAATAGCTGGTCATGGAAGCAACCTAAATGCCCATTGACAGACGAATGGATAAAGAAGATGTGGTACATATATACAATGGAATATTCCTCAGCCATAGAAAGGAATGAAATTGGGTCATTTGTTGAGACATCGATGGATCTAGATACTGTCATATAGAGTGAGGTAAGTCGGAAAGAGAAAAACAAATATTGTATATTAACGCATATATGTGGAGCCTAGAAAAATGGTACAGATGAACCGTTTTGCCGGGCAGAAATTGAGACACAGATGTAGAGAACAAACGTATGAACACCAAGGGGGGAAAGCTGCGGTGGTGGTGGTGGTGGTGTGATGAATTGGGCGTTTGGGATTGACACGTATACACTGATTTGTATAAAATTGATGACTAATAAGAACCTGTTGTATAAAAAAAAGAGTAAAGTTGGGAATGATGATGACAGCAGGAGTAAGAGAAATGGGCTTAAGGAGTTAAGTATTAGTAATGTATTTGGGAAATAAAGTGTGTCTCACAGAACAGATGGTCAATTTTTAACAAGCTCTGTGAAAGACAAGAAGGAAATCCATTTTGCACCAAAAACATGCCATGACTGTGACATATAGACATAATTATTGGGCTACCTTTGGTCTCTTATCAGCTTTGACATTTTTTAAACTGACAGCATCCCAAGGATCCTAGAAAACACAGCCTAAAGCAAAGATAAATTGCTGATGCTGTATCTGGGAGATGAAAATCCAGGTCAATGAGAGTGAGGACAAAGAAAAATGAGGCAGGGAATGACAGAAGAAATGCAAGGTGATTTGTAACCAACATGCCCACTGCTTACAAGATGTGAACAAATGCTGCAGATGTGTCTACTTGCCTCAAAGGGTGTCTCCAGACAGGCTCTACTGCTACATAACCTCTCAGAAGAGGCTACTGGAAGGAGAAAGGAGGTGGAATTTCTCTGCTGAGCTCCCTACCACCTTTTACTTCTCACTGGTAAAAATTCAGTCCACGGAGAGTTAACACCCATGTACTTCATGCTGCACTGTTTAGCCTCTCCTAGGTTTCACCCAAGTATGGAAATGGCATGAAGAGGCCACACATGCCAGGAACAGCTGGTCCATCCATGTATCTCTGCAGAAAACAAATGGGTCATGGCAAATGTTGGACCGAACCTAGTATCTCTATTGGAGCAGAAAAATATATCCTTAGTATGTGGCAATGATTTGGTGAATGTTTTCTTTCATCAGGCAAGAGGATTAATATAATTTTGCCACTTGATGGTAAGGACAGCAATAGCACTATCTTACCTCAAGGCAATGCTGACTCTTCTGCTCTCTATTATAGTATATTTCCATTTTACAAAACATCAAACTTCTCCATCATATTGATTCTATGCTAATCTGACCTGGTGAACAGAAAATGGTAAGTATCCCAATCACCCAGGAAAACGTATAAATGCAAAGATAAACTCCTAATGATTCCTGAGCCTGCAACATCAGTGACATTTTTTAACGCCCACATAAAAACACCTTGCATCTTCCACAATTTATAAAGAAGCAGAGTTCTGTAGCTCACTTTAGGCTTTGTAGGCAACTGTGAAAGGCCAACAGCAAACTGCTTGCCATAATTTCTTCGCTTTATCTACGCCTTTAGGAGGCTACCACACACACTGATTACAGACTCTGCCATGTACATTGGGTTGGTCATTGGGAACATAGTAAATGTGACACAAGCAGAGATGTGAAACATGTTTGTACACCCAGCTCTCTCTCTTGCTGTCAATGAACAATAGACTAATACCCAATAAATATTTTGAGAGTAGGTGTATTTGTTATTAGTTTTGAATGAAATGAGTGAAAGTTAGTTTAGTTCAATTTTGCTTAGTCCTGAATTATGTTTTATATTATATTACTGAATACTTTCTGTTAAAAAAACAAAAATATGTACCTTATAGACAGGTTTATAATATGTTCTACATATTTTTTCTAACTAAACTCATTATAAATTTCACTGGAAAATTAACTCCAAAGTTACCATCCACTTGAACATATTCCACACACTACCTAGGACTTACTTTTGATGCTATTTCCCCATCCTCCAAATATAATCATCTCCATATGTTTTTAATTATTTTTTAATGATAGATTTAACTTATTTTTAAAAATAATATGGTTTCCTAGTGGAAATAATTAGACATCTTTAAAATCAGCTTTTACCTCCACTTGAATAAAGATTAGATCTATTCTAGTCTATTCTATTATTAATTATATTAGATTAGATCTATTATATTCAATAGGTTTTGGAGTCTAAAAACTCAGATTTAGTTTCCATTTACAATATGCTCACATTTCCTGGAAGATCAATGCATTAAATCTCTAGGTTTCCTCATCTACAAAATATTTCAAATTAATATACCATATGAACTACCATTTTACTGTGTTGTACTGAAGATTATACTAACTTTACAAAGTGCTCAGCACAGAACTTTATCTGCAAGAGACAATGAATACAAATTATTTCCCTAATTTTGCATGATTTATTATAAAATGACCACATCTATTAAGACTACTTTTTATACATTATATGCATTAAATAATACTGTTTGAAGTTATGTGCATGCATTACAGTCCAAAATTGTGTCATTTTATAAGAATCAAATTATAAAAAAGCTCGGTCAACTCAGTGCTTTGTGACCACCTATAGGGGTGGGATAGGGAGGGTGGGAGGGAGGCTTAAGAGGGAGGGGATATGGGGATATATGTATAGATATAGCTGATTCACTTTGTTATACAGCAGAAAATAACACACCATTGTAAAGCAATTATACTCCAATAAAGGTGTTAAAAAAAATAACTGTATAAAAACATTTTAAAAAAGTTGTTTATTCTGAAACTTAACTTTTGAAACTTATAAATAGAATGAGTGCATTGATTAGTCAAAAAAAAGAATCAAATTATAAACCAAAACCTTCAAAATGATTAATAATCTACTGTCAAAACCTAAGTGTTTCAATATTGGAAAGAAACAAGAGCTTTATCAATGTTAGAACTGATACAGATCAGGAATTGTTTTAGCCCAATTCCATAAATTGACAGATTTATAAAATGAGGTTCAGAAAAATTGGCTTTTATTTTGAGTTCTGTGCCCAGTTCCAATGTGGGGAGGGGGATTCCCACACACACCACCAAACAATGCTAGGGACATCTGCTGCGTGTCCTATGAGTCAGTTCAGTTCTCTATCTACCCAGAGATAACACCAGATTCCACAGGTAAAGGGTTCGGTCCCATAAGACCACCATCTACTTCACAGGTCAATTGCAAGCCCTGGTTGTTACAGGTACTGCTGGCCAACCATCTGTAAGTCAAGTTCCCATGCTCTCCTCTTTGGGTTTTTGATTACTCACTAGATGTTTTATTACAAAGGGTATTAAAGGATACAAAGCAACAGCCAGATGAAGAGATACTTAGGACAAGATGCCAAAGAAAGGAGCTTCTGTCTTCTTAAAATTTGGGGCCCAGAACGAAGGGATATGGAAACACTCTGGTTCCCCAACCTGAAGACTCTCTGAAACCCATTATTTTGGGGTTTTATGGGGGCTTCATTTCATAGGTGTGATTCCTGAAATCGTTTGCCATCAGTGATTGATTTACTCTCCAGACCCTCTCTCAGGGAGTGGCATCTAAAAGTTCCAATGCTCTATTCCTAGTTGGTTTCCCTGTCAATCAGCCCCAAATCTTAGGTTCTTTCTAAAAGTCACCTATTAATAAACCCAGCTGTGGTGGAAAGGGGCTTGATATGAATGACAAGACACCCATTTCAGCTTAATGGCTCTGAAGTGATTTCAGGAACTGAGGACAAGAGAGCAAATACTCTAACAAAAGATGCGTCCATTGCTCTTGTCACTCAGGAAATCCAGAGGGTTTTGGGAGCTGTGAGCCGGGAACCATGGACGAACATGAAATGTATATGGAAGTATATTTTGGTCATCTGAATGACCAAATATATGTTTCTTATAAATCACAATATTGCAGCTGCATGTTTAATTTAGTGTGTTTATTATCTAAAGCTTACAAGACACATAGACTCTTAGAGGTGGGGGGATTCCGAGAAGTATGTAACCTAAACTTTTCACTTTACAATGGAAAACCGTAAATTCCATGGTTTAATTTCCCTTGGTCTTATATTAAGAGCAGCTAGGATCCAGCTGTCTTGATTTCTGTTTTTATGTCTCTTTCTACTGTATTCTCATTGTTGTTACTGACTCTACAACAAAGACTGTCTTACTTTTCTACCTTATTCACTTGCTTACAAGGCCTTTAGACATTCCTATTTGCCTAAGTTCAGCCTGAGCCTTCCGCCATGAAATTGCTAGCTTGAGCAAAATCCTGATTTATAACCCCAGATTATTGAGATAATGTGGTTTTGAAAGAGCAGGCTCAAGTCGTCTTGAAGAAAAAAGCACAGGGACCAACCAGGAACTGAAATTCTTAACTCATCACATAGGCTCCAAGTAAATAATAAAATGCCTCAGCCATTGTTTTGTTCTCTCCTAGAAAGATTAAAAGACCATGACTTATCAGTCTGCTTTGCAGGAACATGTAGATCAATCACAATCATCAGTGACACACTGAGTCACAAGACGGTGCCGGGAAGTCTGCAACTGAGATCTTATATGGAAGCTGAAGTCACAAAGACCGCCTCTCCTTTGCCCTTTTTGCCTTAAAAGTCCTACATCCCAACTAGCCGGCAAGATGGATCTGAGACAAACCTGGGTCTCCCATCTTCTCGGTTGGCGTTCTCTCCATCAGTAAACCTTTCTCTGCTCCAAACTCTGACGTTTCAGTTTGGTTGGCCTCACAGTGCATCGGGTAAGTGGACTTAGGTTCCACAACAATTTCACTGAATGTAGTATAATTTTACAACAACTTTAGCAAAATATAATAAAGCACATATACTCGAGAAACTAAGATGGAAGCCATTTTAGCAAGAAAAGAAACTGGCGCTGTTAGTTTGCTTTTGGATCATTGGATACCAGTATGTACACTGCTCATTTTTTTTTTTTTTTTTAATAACATGTTTCCGAGAGTGCCTGAATAGCTGGTTTAGAAAATATCCATGGTGAGTGGCTATTCATTTTTATTATACTGTTAAATATTATTTTCTCACACTTTAAAATTATGATCAAATTCAGTGTTATTACAACAATTCCACTGTAATGTTTAACCAGACATTTTTACTATATATTCTGAGACTCAGTCACAATTTTTATACTTTATTCGGATCCACAAGGCTTTGCATCCTAGAGAATCTCAAGGTTTGAAAATTCAGGTAGACCTCTTCCTGAAGCCCATTGAAATATCTCAGACAAATGGTTCTCCAAACAATCCCAATGAAAAGGAATAGAAAGCCTCCTAAAGCAATTCTTTCCATTTCTGAAAAGCTCTAATTTCTGGCAAATTCCTCTTTGTATTAGGACAAAACATGTCTTGTGAATATTTCTACCTAATTTTCATAACTTTGAACTTCCAACCAACTATAATAATTTAATGGTTCTTCTTTATTTCAATTCAAATAAGCACTTAAAACAAGATATAGTACATGTCTTCTGCCAAACCAGATTTCAAATATAAACAGAAATACTTCTTTTCGTTGTTCATCATGTAATATTTCCAGATAGTTCACTTTTTTCTGGCTTATATCAAGTTTTTAATATCTTACTTTAAATATGGCAAATGCAACCAAATACTTTTTTATGAGTCTATTCTTTATCACTCAGTATTTATTTAGCATCCACTATGTTCCTGTCCATGTAAACAGATACACACATTTCTGCACTCCTGAATCATGTTTTGGTGTGTTTATTTGGATGGGGATGGGTGATAAAAATGATTCATATATGAATTTTATAATTTGTTAAATATTTGCAGTTTTACAAAAGGTGGCCTAGTAACGACCTGAGAGTCATTTAGAAAAATTTGAAGGAGATGAAGGGATCAAACCAAATTTGATGAACCTAGCAAATTCTTTCATAATTTTCAACAAATGATTCGATTTGCACATGTTCTTTTATACTCTTATTGTGAAATTACTATTTTCTAAGCCACAGTACAGGAATTTATATCTATTCCCATTAATGTGTTTGGTGTATTAAGACCATAATTCTAATTTGCTATATAATTATATAGACTCCGTATATAATTGTCTATAACACAATTATATCAAGACACTGCATAATAGAAACCATATATATTCTAATAAAATCAATACTATTAATTCTGTAAAGTTGAGGGTAAACTATTACACTTTATAATGCTATAAGAGAGTTTCTTTTTCAGCTTATTATCTATGTTTAAATAATCTAATGATTATCATCCTTTGTTTTAGCTATCTATTTCCACATACCAATTATATTTTCATTCAATAAACATATGTTTAATTTCTCACGAGAATGTCATGAGTGAGTTTTGCAAATGTTTAGATCAATTCACAATTTCAGCATTTACCCATATCCAACAGTCCAGGGATTATATTCAGAAAAAAAAGGTAAGTCAGGTGTCATAATCTATTAATTTTCACTGGTTTTAGTGGTCAGAATATACATAAGTATCCAAAAACAATAAATGTATTTCTTTACCAATGAGTTTTGTTTGCACATTAATATCAAGCTCAAATACATAAATTGAGATGCCTAAGCTCTCCCACTTTCAAAGCAATCAATTTGCTCTTTCTACTCTGGCTTTGGAGGAGAATCTGCACCCAAACTCTTTTGGTTGCTGGCAGTACCTAGCTCCTCGTGATTCAGGGCTGAGCTCTCCATTCCCTTGGCAGCTGTTAGCCAGGAATTGCTCACAACTCCTAGAGGCCAATCTCCTTGTTCATAATCCCTCCAGTTTGCAGGCAAGCAGTGCTGTACTGATTTCCCTTGTGTTTTGAAAATCTCAGACTTCTCCTACTATGGTCAGTTGGAGAAAACTCCACTTTTTTTTTTTTTTTTTAGCAAAACACCAAAATTATTTTTATTTTTTCAAAATAATGGATGCAAGTTTACCAAATATTAGCAAATTGAACTTAGCTGTATATTGAAATAATAATATGACAGACACAGAAGACTTATTCAAAGAACATATGGATAGTTCAATTTTAAAATGTTAGACTCCATTGAGGGGGAAAAACATTGTAATCAACACAACAAATGCTCCTGTCTCCACAAAATTGATAAAGTTCAAAATTTGGAAAGGGAGGGCATTTAACAAGCTAGGACAGAACTCTGAAAGCCAGATAAAAATGGATATCAAAAGATTTTCAATAAAACACAAATATTTTCTACCACATCAAAGATAGAAAAATAAACCTATACAATTTCAAGCAGAAACCTGAAAAGAATTTTTACAGATGAAAAAACAGAAATGGCCCACATAAAAGTTAAACGTTTAACCTCATAAGAAACCGAAGGAGATACAAAGTAAAACCCCATGTAAATGCTATTTCTCATCTACCGCTTGATAAAATTTTTTAAATTGGATAATATAAAACTTTGTTGAAGATATAGAATACCAGGAACACTCACCCACTGCTGCTGGAGTTGAAGAATGGAATGTGACCGATTTGAAATGCATTTTTGGCATCACCTCATAAAATTCACCCTTAGCCTTGTGGCTCCCAAAGTGGTGCACGAAGGAATCATCCGGAGATCTTTATAAGCTTCTGGTTCCTGGCTCCACCTCTAGCCAGTCTGATTTAATTGACAAGACGTGGGCGTTGGGAGCTTTGGAAGCTCCCCAGGTGATTCTAAGGTACAATGTTGTTTGAGAAGCGCAGCCATTCTCTACAATGCAGGACCTACACTATCGAGCATGTAACTTAGAAAATCTCTCACACATGTGTACCAGGACATTTACAAGAGTTAAGAGTAACAATGGTCATGATAGCAAAATACTGAAAACAATCAGAATGTATATCAATCTAGAATGGATAAATCATAGTGGAATGTTCAATAAAACAGAAAAAAATAAAATGAAACCTCATGCATTAATAGCATTGATTCTCAGAAGCATAATTTGCAGTGAAGGAAGTCTGTCTTAGAAGATAAACATAACATGATTCCCAATTATATGGTGTCTAAATACAATACTTGATAGAGTTTTAATTACGGATGCATAATTGGATAATGAAGGAGATAGAAAATGTGGGAGGAATGGGTATAGGTTTCAAGATGGTGGTTGATTTGAGGAGAGGGAAAAAAGGAAGTGATCAGGAAGTGGATGCTGGAAGCTGCATTTAATGTTCTATGCCATAACTTACTTGTAGGTACACAGCTGTTTATTTTATTGTTGCTCTTTACCTCTATTTCAGGTTTTATACACTTTAGTATGCTAGCTGTATTTCACAATAATTTTAAAATAAATTAACGTAGAGATTTTAAACAAGAGAATGAATAACAGATTGTTCATGTAATAACCATCACTCAGGCTATTCAGAGAAGACCATGTGGGTGATGTGTCAAGTGTGAATACAAATAATGAATAGAGAACTGTTGCAGAAGCTGATAAGGGATTGTGTCCTTAAGACAAGGACAATTACAGCGAGGTCTAAGAGTCATAGATGGATTAGGAGGTACTCAGGATTTAGTGATCCAGAAAATGGAGCAGAAGGGGACGGTAGGGAGGGAGAATGGAAAGTCAACGTGTCTCTCAGTTTCCTAAATTGAATCACAAGGACACTGATGTTCTTTGTTAAGGTGGGAAACCACAGGTGGAGTAAAGATCTTTGCCATTAAGTGCAAAGGTCATACTCTTGTGGGCACATTCAGTTAGACCCAACTGACTCTCACCTATGTTCAGCTGTGAAAAGCGAGATATAAAGGCTAGGTCTCAGAAGAAAGTGCTGAGTCAGGTGCATTTTTGAGGGTCATCAGTGTATAGATACTAAATGTATTTGTGGCTAAAAGAGAGATTTCATAGGATAATGTAAAGTGAGAAGACAAATTCTGAGGAAGCAAATATAGAAGTCTGGGCAATGAACACTGAGAAGACATGCTAGAAAACTAAAAGGAAATAACCCCAATGAAGTGTTTGGATAATAAGGAGACAGTAAATACTGCCATGTGTCATCAGAAATCACTTTTACCTATTACACATCAAGCTGGTTTAAAAAAATTAAAACCTATGTTAGCCTAGGGCTGATACGAGCCAGTGGTTAAAAAACGAGAAGCATTTTGTCATGCCTTTTTGTTTAAAATAAAGAACTGTCAGTGACAATATGAAAATCTATAAACATACTTTATCAATGTATAAAACTAAGCATCAGATATTTCTTTACCAGTCAAGAATTTTAAGGAAATAAGAAAACATAGTGATTCCATAGCCCTTTTATGAATCTTTTAAGTATTTCCATGGCAAAATTTTTTAAATTATCGAGGAAAACTCCACTTTTAACGAACACATTCAATTAAATGGGCTAATCTACCTGGCTATCCCTAAATAGCCACATAGAGAATCCTTCTTTGCTATTTCAGTGTCAACTGACTAATAACCTTCATTACATCTGCAAAAATCCCTTTAGCCATGTTACATAATCACAGGCACAACACGTAGGAGCAAAGTCATGCGGACCATCTTAACCTTCTGCCTAACACACATGAAAAGCACAGAAAGGACAAAGATAAAAATTCTAACATTGTGGCCTTCCCTGGCGGCGTAGTGGTTGAGAGTCCGCCTGCCCATGCAGGGGACACGGGTTCGTGCCCCGGTCCGGGAAGATGCCACATGCCGCGGAGCTGCTGGGCCCGTGAGCCATGGCCGCTGAGCCTGCGTGTCCGGAGCCTGTGCTCCGCAACGGGAGAGGCCACAGCAGTGAGAGGCCCGCGTACTGAAAAAAAAAAAAAACAAAAAAATTAACATTGTAAGTCTCTTTGGATAACCATGAATAAGTTTTTTAAAGCTTCCTTCAGAGTTTGTTAGGCAGGGTTGATCGGGGTGTACAGAGATGAAAAAAAAAAAAAATCTAAGCCTGAAAAGAAGTAAAAAGATAATTGTTGAAGGTTCTCCAAACTTCATTCAGAACTTCACATTAATCTGCAGATGGATTTCAACTGTAAGCACAGATGACTGAGACTATGAATCACCACCAAACTAAAGAACTCTCCTTTTGAAGGTGAATAATGTCAAGCTTAAGGATATCAAAGAGCAGCCACTCAACTTCTGTTTTTCTGATCCCTTCTAATAAAATTTTAAAAGACTGAATTAGTTCAACAAACACTGGTTTTAAATAACTGAAGCAACCAGTTGCTTTAAAGAAATTAAACAATGGCAAGGCAAACAGTTTTCTCATATGTGTCAGGTACCACCAACAACCAAAAAAGCCTGGATGCAGATTCTTTTCCAAAGCTTCAAGAGAAGAGACCAGTCTGGCTGACACTTGACAGTCTTGTCAAGGTCTTATGTGACCTTAAGCAGAAGAATCCATCAGAGCCTGCCCAGACTTCTGTTCTTCAGAGCTGTGATATAATGCTAAGTGTTGTTTCAGCAGCTGTATTTGTGATAATCCATTATGTGACTATAGAAAATAAATCCCCTGTGGAATGCCTTTCTGCTTGGTAAACTCCTATTTGTCCCCCAGGACTCAATCAAATCACTTCATTTCTGGAAACTTTTGTTATTTCCCTGACTTAGTCTCTCTTTGGTCTGTGATCCTTTTTACATACCTTTCTGTGTGCTTCATGTTTTATCTTATTCATGTAATAATGGTTGAGTAATTAATGTAATAATTACTAATTACATTACTAAATTAGTAATTTAGTAATAATGGTTTAGTTTAATTAATGTCATAATCATTTTATACCCAAATTTCTCAGTAGACTGTTACGTCTTATAGACAAATCATATATTATTAAAGTATCAGGATCTGTAGTCATGGGCATGACTTGAAAATTGTGCATGCTTTGTTTGTGATTATTTAATGAATACATGCTAAATGACTCTACTGATATCAGGGAAAAATATCTCTGTATTTAAATTAAAAGCTGTTTGTTAGAAAACCCTATCCAAATTCCTTAACTAAATACACAAATTCAATTGATTTACTTTATATTTCACCTACATATAATATCACTATGATGGAAAAGTTTCACTTTCAAATACTTTAACTTCTGAATATATTTTTAAAATTTATTTTCTTAATATTCATCATTGATGTATTCAATCGCCAGTACTCAATATCACATTTTATGTACTGCTAGTTGAGTAAGGTCTCATTTATGACACTGTTTAAAAATAAGAATCTAAAAAGCCCAAGACCTCTTCAATAAATGGTGTGGGAAAACTGGACAGGTACATGTAAAAGTATGAGATTAGATCACTCCCTAACACCATACACAAAAATAAGCTCAAAATGGATTAAAGACCTAAATGTAAGGCCAGAAACTTTCAAACTCTTAGAGGAAAACATAGGAAGAACACTCTATGACATAAATCACAGCAAGATCCTTTCTGACCCACCTCCTAGAGTAATGGAAATAAAAACAAAAATAAACAAATGGGACCTAATGAAACTTCAAAGCTTTTGCACAGCAAAGGAAACCATAATCAAGACCAAAAGACAACCCTCAGAATGGGAGAAAACATTTGTAAATGAAGCAACTGACAAAGGATTAATCTCCAAAATTTACAAGCAGCTCATGCAGCTCAATAACAAAAAAACAAACAACCCCATCCAAAAATGGGCAGAAGACCTAAACAGACATTTCTCCAAAGAAGATATACAGAATGCCAACAAACACATGAAAGAATGCTCAACATCATTAATCATTAGAGAAATGCAAATCAAAACTACAATGAGATATCATCTCACACCAGTCAGAATGGCCATCATCAAAAAATCTAGAAACAATAAATGCTGGAGAGGGTGTGGAGAAAAGGGGACACTCTTGCACAGCTGGTGGGAATGTGAATTGGTTCAGCCACTATGGAGAACAGTATGGAGGTTCCTTAAAAAACTACAAATAGAATTACCATATGACCCAGCATCCCACTACTGGGCATATACCCTGAGAAAACCAAAATTCAAAAAGAGTCATGTACCAAAATGTTCATTGCAGCTCTATTTACAATAGCCCGGAGATGGAAAGAACCTAAGCGCCCATCATCGGACGAATGGATAAAGAAGATGTGGCACATATACACAATGGAATATTACTCAGCCTTAAAAAGAAATGAAATTGAGTTATTTGTAATGAGATGGATAGACCTAGAGTCTGTCATACAGAGTGAAGTAAGTCAGAAAGAAAAAGACAAATACCGTATGCTAACACATATATATGGAATTTAAGGAAAAAAAATGTCATGAAGAACCTAGGGATAAGACAGGAATAGAGGCACAGACCTACTGGAGAACGGACTTGAGGATATGGGGAGGGGGAAGGGTGAGTTTTGACAGGGCGAGAGAGAGTCATGGACATATACACACTAACAAACGTAGTAAGGTAGATAGCTGGGGGGAAGCAGCCGCAAGGCACAGGGATATTAGCTCGGTGCTTTGTGACAGCCTGGAAGGGTGGGATGGGGAGAGTGGGAGGGAGAGAGACGCAAGAGGGAAGACATATGGGAACATATGTATATGTATAGCTGATTCACTTTGTTATAAAGCAGAAACTAACACACCATTGTAAAGCAATTATACCCCAATAAAGATGTTAAAAAATAAATAAATAAATAAAAATAAAAAGCCCAAGAAAAAGTTCCTAACAATTGAGGACTATTTGTAGTAAGGTATATTTAATTTTGTTAAGTATCCAATTCTCTCATTCTTTAGTTGATCATCATTTTGGTGTCTATAAGTGACTGAGGCAAAAGCAGAGAGAACTCTTGCAGTCTCTTGTAGAGAGAACTCTTTCTACATAATGCTACTATCAAACATGAATACTTTTCAGCTAGCGAGCTGGATAAAAATTAATATTGAACATAAAATATGGGAATTAGTGGGGCCTTCTACAGTTCATCATTCGTTATTCTGTTTACCTTACTAGATTGGATTAGCATAAACTTTATTTTAAGATGTTTCTACATATCATTATATTATTTGAAAATAAATGAGATTATTCAAAATATTTAGAATAGGAATATGCCAGTGTGTGTAATGTTTAATTTAAAATAATTTTGTGAATTATATAAAGTCATGCAAACAATGAAGTAAATAATTTAAAATAATAGAATATTCTATTTTAATCAAACTGTTGATTTTTAGCTCAAGTTATAGCACAGATTAAAGCTAGCTTTGAAAATAATCTACTTCATCTTTGAAACAAAAATCTATCTTCTCCTCTTGTTTAAATGTACCTACCCGTTGAGACTATGTCCTAGATCTAAACATACACTCTCATAACAAATAATTCTCAGTGGTATATAGTATAGACTTGAAGAACGCAATCCCTGTTATCCCCTTAAGCTTGACTAAATAACTAACCTGGATATATTAGTTTTTCTTCTTGCACCTAGTAAAGCCTTTAGGGATTTAAACTAGGAGGAATTAAAAATGAATGGGAGGAGGGCATTCTTAATGAGTCAGAGAGAAGACAGGAATCTGTACTATTTTTCCTTAATGATGATGAAATTTTCTCTTTTTTTCCTATTTCTTTGCTACATTTGCTCAGAAAAAATATCTCTATCTGGCCATGATGTGACACTAAGCAGAAATTACCTTCACAGTTCTATACATCTTTATGGTCTCCACTGCCAAAGAGCTCTGTAGTATTCATTTAACTTTTTAATCCTCCTTGAAAGCAAATGATGCTAAAACACATGATATTTAACAAGAAAAGTCCGCGTTCGAAGAAGCAAATGAGAGAGTAAACAGATATAATGAGAAAAAAAGAATAAAACCATGAATGCTTAATGAAACAGCTTTGTATATTTTAAGAGAAATTCCATATGATTATTGATCTCAAAGAAGTAAACTGAAAATATGCTCTTGCCTCTCTGGCACTAATAATGGCTCAAATATTACATCCTAATGGAAGAGATTCTCGTTGTTAGTGAATGCTAAATGATGATTCCCCAAAGGAAAGTTGCGTGGAATAAGCACGCTATTTTCTATAAGTAATAATTTATTTATTTATTTTTAAGAGCAAACAGTCCAGCAGGTGGTAGAGCTAAGCCTTCATGCCGGAATGGAAGTGCTAAACTGTATTGTATCTGTATTTTGGTGAACCAGCATGATCCCTGGTGGAGGGCAGAGGGCAGGAAATGAGGAGTTTTCTTCTCAAGCTCTTCCGGTATTAGATCAAGATAAGATTTAGAAGTTTTATTCTAATTTCAAAGGTAAAATTGAAAATAAAATAACCCAGCTGCAAAGACAAAGCTCTGCAATTACTAAATTGTCTCTCAATTGTATAAACCTAAATCATCACCAATGTCATAAATGAAAATGTCAGCCAAATTGGATTGTAATGTGTACCCAGATCTAACTCTGATAATGTTTGAGTTATTGTTAACAATTAAAAATCCTTCTGGCTTCATGTCCACCTACAAATTGTTTCTTTTAAATTATATTTTCCTAGGATTGCAACAAACATCCCCACCAGACCTACTGTAATCCTGCAGCTTCTGTATATGGGAAACACAACATTCCTCATTTGTGGTTGAAGCTGTCAGTGTCAGACATCATTCTCCTTCAACTCTTCACACTAATGTTAATGTATTCTTTCAATCCTTTACAAAAATAGAGAAACATTTTAATAGTCTTTGTTTCTTAAAGAGAAGAGATATCTAATTCTCTTTTTTCAACATAAGATTACTTTCTGATTTTCTATCAGTTAACAGAAAAAAAAAGACTGATGCAAATTAATAAAGAAATAATGACTAGAGTGTTTGATTTCCCAGAAAAATATGGTTCCCATAAATTGTAGTCTTGTATTTCAAAGGGAATACCATTTTAAAACCATTTATATGAGAAACTAATCCTTTGAACACCATTAAATGAGATGAAAGCTGACTGTCTTTGAAAGTATAACAGTTGTTTTTCCAGTTTCTCAAATATCTTTTCTATACTGTTTCTATATTGAAGAATAAAGTCTGAAGTCATTTAGTGTGGCAAAACCTGAGTGCTTAATTTCCTCTTGCAATAAAATAAAATGAAATTGTGGAAAAAATCTAAATATAAATAAATTAAACTAAAAATATAAATAAATAAAAATCTTTGCATTGACTTGAGAACTCAACGTCAACATCACATGCAAGAACAAAGTTGGTAAAGCTTTGAACAATGCTTTTTGTTTCTTAGAGCAGGTGAAACAATTTATAATTTACCACAAAGCTATAGTGAAGCTGTATTTAAATAAGAATACCTAATGAAAAAAATCACTACATCCTCTAAACCCTTGAATTTCCTTTTCATTATTCTATACATGCTTCAAGTTCAAAAAGATATTTCTAAGACAAATTGGCAGGGACAGAAGATAAATGAGAGGAGGTAGGGTTAAATTGAGAGGGATTGTGGACTTTTTTCAAACAAAGTGATCAGGCCATGTGAATATGTAAGAACCCAAAAGGTATCCTCAGGGAACTGTAGCTGAATTGCAAAGTTCCATACAGTTCAAAGAGAAAGGACATAAAAGGCTTCTAGACAAGACAGAGCTGGATATGAGTATTGAAGTCTGAGTTATTTACCAAAAAAAGTTGGAAGAGATATTCAAGGAACAGGAAATAACAAGAGAAAGTTAAAAAGAGTATAAATAGAATAATGCAACCAAGAAACTTACTGGTCTTAGTCATGAGTGAAATGAGAACAAACAGAGAGTAAGAAGGTAAAATAGGAAAGAGTAAAATGGACAAATCATGGAAAGTTTCCCATGCCACACTTCACTTTGTCTTCAATGTATGATATAAAAAATACCCAAGGGGCTTCCCTGGTGGCACAGTGGTTGAGAGTCCGCTGCCGATGCAGGGGACACGGGTTCGTGCCCCGGTCCGGGAGGATCCCACATACCGCGGAGCGGCTGGGCCCGTGAGCCATGGCCACTGAGCCTGCGCGTCGGGAGCCTGTGCTCTGCAACGGGAGAGGCCACAACAGTGAGAGGCCCGTGTACTGCAAAAAAAAAAACAAAAACCCAAGAGTCTCTTTATATGATGGTCAACCTGGTTATATAAAACTTGATTATTTCAGTTCTTATGTGTGAAAAGATTTATGTAATCTTTCCCTTATTTAAAATACAAGGAAAGACTACTTTGTACTATCAATGAGATGCTAGAACACAAAATTAGATATTCAAAATTAAAATGACTAAATCACCTAGGTTTACTGAGGACTGTTTCACACAAAGATAACTGGCTGCCACGTAAAGCCTAGCAATATCAAAAAGCTGTGTCAGAAACTATGTATGGACACAAATACAAACAGAAAGAATGGCAATAATCCTCACAAATCTAGGAAATATTTGCTATTAGTACAGCGTAACTCTCTACAACTAACAGGTAGATATAGGATCAGAAGTTCTCATACAGTGCATTGAATTATTACAAGGGAAAAAAAATCTCCATGAAAACATAACCTCCAGCAAGAACATATGTAGATAAAAGCAATACAGTATTGAAGATTAAGTGGAGGTGGCACATTGGACATTCGTACCACTATACATATACAAAGTGGATGGCAATGGCAAACTGAGTCCCACCACAAGCAGAAACCAGCCCAGGAATCATGCTGCCTCTCCATCTGCCAGAGCTCCTCCCCACGTTTGTAGGCACCAGGTGGTCCAGACTGGGGAAGCTTCTTGTGTTTGTTCCAGCATCACCAGGACGAAACAGGGAGCCCAGGTGCCAAGAGAAAAATCAAATAGACAAAAATACCACCACAAATGCTGTAAAAAAAAAAATTAATAAATAGTCATTGGAACCATAACCCAAAAGTATAGGTCAGGACGTGCACACCAAGTCTACACAGTGTGACTCTGCAAAAATACAAGATTCAAATACCACATGAAGAACCAATGACATTACAAGCGAAAAGACAATCAACTGATACCAACACTGAGATGAATCAGATGTTGGAATCATCTGAAAAGGATCTTAAAGAACCATCAAAATAATGTCTATTAAAAATGAAAGTATAAGATTTTCAGCAAAGAAATCAAAGTTATAAGAAACAATTTTATTGAGACAGAGACCGGAAGCAGCCACAGCGCAGGGCACAGATCCCTCAAGTCGGTGCCTGGCAGATCGGAGTCTGAACGTTGGAGCCGGGGCCTGGAGCCATGTGGCTGAGAGGGTCTTCGTGCTCCGGCTGGTGTCAGGCCTGTGCCTCTGAGGTGGGAGAGCTGAGTTCAGGACATTAGTCCACCAGAGACCTCTCGGCCCCACGTAATATCAAATGGCAAAAGCTCTCCCAGATATCTCCATCTCAACACTAAGACCCAGCTCCACTCAAAGACCAGCAAGCTGCAGTGAGGGACACCCTATGCCAAACAACTAGCAAGACAGGAACACAACCCCACCCATTAGCAGAGAGGCTGCCTAAAATCATAATAAGGTCACACACACCCCAAAACACATCACTATACATGGTCCTACCCACCAGAAAGACAAGATCCAGTCTCATCATCCATTAATACACAGGCACCAGTCCCCCCCACCAGGAAGCCTACACAACCCACTGAAACAACTTTAGCAGTGGGGGCAGACACCAAAAACAACGGGAACTATGAATGTGCAGCCTGCGAAAAGGAGACCCCAAACAGAGTAAGTTAGGCAAAATTAGAAGACAGAGAAACACATAGCAGATGAAGGAGCAAGGTAAAAACGCACGAGACCAAACAAATTAAGAGGAAATAAGTAGTCTACCTGCAGAAGAATTCAGAATAATGATAGTAAAGATTATCCAATATCTTGGAAATAGAAAGGAGGAAATACAAGAAACGTTTAACAAGGACCTAGAAGAACTAAAGAGCAAACAAACAATGATGAACAACACAATAAATGAAATTTAAAATGCTCTAGAAGGAATCACTACAAGAATAACTGAGGCAGAAGAACGGATAAGTGACGTGAAACATAAAATAGTGGAAATAACTAATGCAGAGCAGAATAAAGAAAAAATAATGAAAAGAATTGAGGACAGTCTCAGAGACTTCTGGGACAACAGTAAACGCACCAACATTCGAATTAAAGGGGTCCCAGAAGAAGAAGTGAAAAACAAAGAGACAGAAAATATTTGAAGAGATTATAGTTGAAAACTTCCCTAATATGGGAAAGGAAATAGTTAATCAAGTCCAGGGAGCACAGAGAGCCGCATACAGCATAAATCCAAGGATAAACAGGCCAAGACACATATTAATCAATCTAAGAAAAATTAAATACAAAGAAAAAATATTAAAAACAGCAAGGGGAAAACAATAACATAAAAGGGAATCCCCATAAGGTTAACAGCTGAACTTTCAGCAGAAACACTGCAAGCCAGAAGGGAGTGGCAGGACATATTTAAAGGGATGAAAGGGAAAAACCTATAACAAAGATTACTCTACCCAGCAAGGATCTCATTCAGATTCAACAGAGAAATTAAAACCTGTTCAGTCAAGCAAAAGCTAAGAAAATTCAGCACCACCAACTCAGCTTTACAACAAATGCTCAAGGAACTTCTATAGGCAGGAAACAGAAGAGAAGGAAAAGACCTACAGAAACAAACCCAAAACAATTAAGAAAATGGTAATAGGAATATACATATCAAAAATGATCTTAAATATAAATGGATTAAATGCTCCAACCAAAAGACACAGACTAGCTAAATGGATACAAAAACAAGACCCGTATATATGCTGTCTACAAGAGACCCACTTCAGACCTAGGGATACATACAGACTGAAAGTGAGGGGATGAAAAAAGATATTCCATGCAAATGGAAGTCAAAAGAAAGCTGGAGTAGCAATTCTCACATGAGACTCTTAAATAGACTATAAAATAAACACTATTACAAGAGACAAAGTGATCTACAAAGTGATCACTACATAGTGATCAAGGGTACAATCCGAGAAGAAGATATAACAATCATAAATATTTATGCACCCAACATAGGAGCACTCAATGCACAAGGCAAATACTAACAGCCATAGAAAGGAAACACAACAGTAACACAATCATAGTAGGGCACTTTAACAACCCACTTTCACCAATGGACAGATCATCCAAAGTGAAAATAAATAAGGAAACACAAGCTTTAAATGACACATTAAACAAGAAGGACTTAATTGATATTTATAGGACATCCCATCCAAAAACAACAGAATACACTTTCTTGTCACGTGCTCATGAAATATTCTCCAGGATAGATCATATCTTGGGTCACAAATCAAGCCATGGTAAATTTAACAAAACTGAAATCATATCAAGTATCTTTTCCAGTCACAATGCTTTGAGACTAGGTATCAATTACAGGAAACAATCTGTAAAAAATACAAACACATGGAGGCTAAACAATACACTACTTAATAACCAGAAGATCACTGAAGAAATCAAAGAGGAAATCAACAAACACCTAGAAACAAATGACAATGAAAACACTATGACACAAAACCTATGGGATGCAGCAAAAGCAGTTCGAAGAGGGAAGTTTATAGAAATACAATCCAACCTCAAGAAATAAGAAACATCTCAAATAAACAAGTTAACCTTACACCTAAAACAATTAGAGAAAGAAGAACAAAAAAAACCCTAATGTAGCAGAAGGAAAGAAATCACAAAGATCAGATCAGACATAAATAGAAAAGAAATAAAAGAAACAAGAGCAAAGATCAATAAAACTAAAAGCTGGTTTTTTGAGAAGATAAACAAAATTGATAAACCATTAGCCAGACTCATCCACAAAAAAAGGAAGAAGGCTCAAATCAATAGAATTAGAAATGAAAAAGAAGTAACAACTGACACTGAAGAAATACAAAGGATCATGAGAGATTATTATAAGCAACTCTATGCCAATAAAATGGACAACCTGGAAGAAATGGACAAATTCTCAGAAAAGCACAACATTCTGAGACTGAACCAGGAAGAAATAGAAAATATAAACAGGCCAATCACAAGCACTGAAATTGAGACTGTGATTAAAATCTTCCAACAAACAAAAGCCCAGGACCAGATGACTTCACAGGAGAATTCTATCAATCATTTGGAGAGGAGCTAACACCTATCTTTCTCAAACTTTTCCAAAATATAGCAGAGGGAGGAACACTCCAAAACTCATTCTGCAAGGCCACCATCTCCCTGATACCAAAACCAAACAAAGATGCCACAAAAAGAGAAAACTACAGGCCAATATCACTGATGAACATAGATGCAAAAATCCTCAACAAAATACTAGCAAACAGAATCCAACAGCACATTAAAAGGATCATACACCATGACCAAGTGGGGTTTATCCCAGGAATGCAAGGATTCTTCAATATACACAAATCAATCAATGTGATAAACCATATTAACAAATTGAAGGATAAAAACCAAATGATCATCTTAATAGATGCAGAAAAAGCTTTCAACAAAATTCAACACCCATTTATGATAAAAACCCTCCAGAAAGTAGGCATAGAGGGAACTTACCTCAACATAATAAAGGCCATATATGACAAACCCACACCCAACATTGTTCTCAATGGTGAAAAACTGAAACTATTTCCACTAAGATCAGGAACAAGACAAGGTTGTCCACTCTCACCACTATTATTCAACACAGTTTTGGAAGTTTTAGACACAACAATCAGAGAAGAAAAAAATAAAAGTAATCCAAGTTGGAAAAGAAGAAGTAAAGCTGTCACTGTTTGCAGATGACATGTTACTATACATAGAGCATCCTAAAGATGCCACCAGAAAACTACTAGAGCTAATCAATTAATTTGGTAAAGTAGCAGGATACAAAATTAATGCATAGAAATCTCTTGCATTCCTAAACACTAATGATGAAAGTCTAAAAGAAAAATTAAGGAAACACTGCCATTTACCATTGCAACAAAAACAATGAAATACCCAGGAAGAAACCTACCTAAGGAGACAAAAGACCTGTTACAGAAAACTATAAGATGCTGATGAAAGAAATTAAAGACAATACACATAGATGGAGATATATACCATGTTCCTGGATTGGAAGAATCAACATTGTGAAAGTGACTATACTACCCAAAGCAATCTACAGATTCAATGCAATCCCATCCCTATCAAACTACCAATGTCATTTTTCACAGAACTATAACAAAAAATTTCACAATTTGTATGGAAACACAAAAGACCCCGAAGAGCGGAAGCAATCTTGAGAAAGAAAAACAGAGCTGGAGGAATCAGGCTGCCTGACTTCAGACTATACTACAAAGCTACAGTAAACAAGACAGCATGGTACTGGCACAAAAACAGAAATATAGATCAATGGACCAGTATAGAAAGCGCAGAGATAAACCCATGCACATATGGTCACCTTTATTTTTGATAAAGGAGGGAAGAATATACAATGGAGAAAAGACAGCCTCTTCAATAAGTGGTGCTGGGAAAACTGGACAGCTACATGTAAAAGAATGAAATTAGAACACTCAGTAACACCACAAAAACACAAAAATAAACTCAAAATGGAATAAAGACGTAAATGTAAGGCCAGACACTATAAAACTCTTAGAGGAAAGCATAGGCAGAACACTCTATGATATACATCACACAACAATCCTTTTTGACCCACGTCCTCAAGAAATAGAAATAAAAACAAAAATAAACAAAAGGGACCTAATGAAACTTAAAAGCTCTTGCACAGCAAAGGAAACCATAAACAAGATGAAAAGACAACCCTCAGAGTGGGAGAAAATATTTGCAAATGAAGCAACTGACAAAGGGTTAACCTCCAAAATTTACAAGCAGCTCATGCATCTCAATATCAAAAAAATAAACAACCCAATCCACAAATGGGCAGAAGGCCTAAATAGACATTTCTCCAAAGAGGCTATACAGATTGCCAACAAACACATGAAAGAATGCTCAATATCAGTAATCATTAGAGAAATTCAAATCCAAACTTCAATGAGGTATCACCTCACATCAGTAAGAATGGCCATCATCAAAAAATTTACAAACAATAAATGCTGGAGAGGGTGTGGAGAAAAGGGAAACCTCTTGTACTGTTGGTGGGAATGTAAATTGATACAGTTACTATAAGAACAGTACAGAGGTTCCTTATAAAACTAAGAATAGAACTACCATTTGACCCAGCAATCCCATATGCCCAGTATATACTGGGCATATACCCTGAGAAAACCATAATTCAAAAAGAGTCGTGTACCACAATGTTCATTTCATCTTCTTTACAGTAGCCAGGACATTGAAACAACCTAAGTATCCAACGACAGATGAACAGATAAAGAAGATGTGGCAGATATATACAATGGAATATTACTCAGGCGTTAGAAGAAACAAAAGTGAGTTATTTGTAGTGAGGTGGGTGCACTTAGAGTCTGTCATACAGAGTGAAGTAAGTCAGAAAGAAAAAAACAAATACCATATGCTAACACATATATATGGAATTTTAAAAAAAATGGTTCTGACAAACCTAGGGGCAGGATAGCAATAAAGACGCAGATGTAGAGAATGGACTTGAGGACACGGGGATGTCAAAGGGTAAGTTGGGATGAAGTAAGAGAGTGGCATTGACATATATACACTAACAAATGTAAAATAGCTAGTGGGAAGCAGCCACATAGCACAGGGAGATCAGCTCGGTGCTTTGTGACCACCTAGAGGGGTGGGATAGGGAGGGTTGGAGGGAGACGCAAGAGGGAGTAGATATGGTGAAATATGTATATGTATAGCTGATTCACTTTGTTATAAAGCAGAAACTAACACACCATTGTAAAGCAATTATACTCCAATAAAGATGTTTAAAAAAGAAAAAAGAAAAAGAACTTAATGGAGATGGTGGAACTCAACAATACAGTAATAGGAATAAAAAACTCACTGGATAGGCTCAGAAGTAGAGCAGAAGTGATAGAGGTTAGAAGCAGTAAAATTGAAGATAGTTCAGTAGAATCTACCCAATCTGAACAGGAGAAAAATAGAATTTTTTTTTTTAAAATGGAGAAAATCTTAGAGATCTGTGAGAAATTACAAGAGATTATAATATTTATATTATCAGATTTCCAGAAGGAATCCTAGTTTCCCTGAGAAACTGGAAGACTCTAGAACAAGACACTGGCAATAATAAAACTTTTTTAATAAAGCAAGAGAAGAGGGCAAAGAAAACTCCAACCATTTTGTTGACCATGTTAACAACAGCAAAATTATATGTAGGCAGTATTTTTTAAAAAGTTTTCCATAATATGTGTTTTTCTTTTCAATGTGAATTTTCAAATAAACATTCTTTCAATATAAAGTTTTGATTTCTAAATTGTGATTTCACAAATTTTAAATAAAATAACAGAGAGTACTCAATCAACTGCAATCAATGTGCAAAATTTCTACTTGCCATTAATTTTTCTGTGACAGGAGACAAATTTGGCAGGTAGCTCTCAAAACAAGGAAGTGTCTAATGAGGACATCCATCTCTTGTCATGCTAATGAGGTAACTCTGGCTAGTGAAATAACTGTCTTCAGTAATTAACAGCTCAGGGACATTTTTGTGGCTGACAAAGAGCTTTAAAATCCTGCAAGTACCCTTAGTCATTATACATAGCTGTTTAATGAAAATTCCTAGTACTCAATACTTATTTATTTCTTCTCATATTTAGTTTCACAAACTAAATGGGAAGTAGCACTGATAATCCATATTATTTATTTTGTGATTAAAATTTTATTTATTTTATTTTTGGCTGTGTTGAATCTTCGTTGCTGCGCGCAGGTTTTCTCTAGTTGCAGCAAGCGAAGGCTACTCTTCCTTGCGGTGCACAGGGTTCTCATTGCGGTGGCTTCTCTTGTTGCAGAGCATGGGCTCGAGGCATGTGGGCTTCAGTAGTTGTGGCACGTGGGCTCAATAGCTGTGTCTCGCGGGCTTAGTTGCTCTGCGGCATGTGTGATTTTCCCAGACCAGGGCTCGAACCTGTGTCCCCTGCATTGGCAGGCAGGTTCTTAGCCACTGCGCCACAGGGAAGTTCAACAATCCAGATTTTCTTATTCATTGCATATGGTTATGAAATAGATATAAAAGAATAGAAACAAACAACAGAAAGGTATATAACTGAATCACTGTGCTGTACACCTGAAACGCATGTAAACCACTTCCAACAAGTCCTGGGAAATAGCAAGTGCTCAGCCACTACTATCATTACTTGATTGATCTCCTCCAACTCAACGTGATCTATAAGCAATTAGACAATAATTTAGGAAAAGAGAAGAAATACAATCAGCTAAGCATAAAAGTAGGATATATAGTGAAAATAGGATAAAATGTGTATTGAAGACAATGGAAATTATCACACTGTTGTAACTGGTTTAACTTATACACAAAGTGATGTAATATTGTTTGAAAAGAGATGGTAATAAATATTTTGTCTAATTCCTATGTCTATGTATCTATATGTATTTATCTACCTATATTATTCATTCTCATTATTCACAGACTCCATATTTTTGAATATGCCTACTTGCTAAAATTCATTTGTAACCCCAAATCAATATTCAGAGTGCCCTCCACAGATATTCCTGGATCTGCACAGAGCAGCGAAAAATTTGAGGTGCTCAATGTGTACCTTCCCAGGAAAGCTGAACAGGTAATGCTCTGCCTTCCTGTAGCTGATCTGGTACCTGTCATACAGAGATGACCAGAGGAGGGACATGGTAGGGGCCTGATAGTGTAGTGCAAGAAACTCCAGCTCTGGGGCCATTTAGTTGGGGTTTGAATCCCAACTCCGGCACCTATTACCTACTACCGGGGCCACTTCTGGCAAGATACTTACTTCTGAACACTGTTTTTTCATTTGTATAATAAAGAAAACAGTCCGTATACTGGGATCAGATAAGTCATCATTTTTTCCAAAATATCCAGGTTACAGTAATATAAACTTACGTGTTCAACAATATTTTATTACAAGAAACGATACGTTCTATGGGACTACGGTAATGCTGCAAATCATTTTTACTTAGTACAAACATAAATTTTCTATGTAAATTATTGTATGTCATTTCTATGATAAAATTCTAATATCAACAAAAATTATGATGCTCTGTAATGTAAAGTAAATGGCATTTATAAGACATTTTATGGACTAATATATTATTGGGTGAATAAATGGCAATTTTGGTCACCTAGATAATTTCTAAGTAGATTAAACCTAATAAATACAAATTATGCAAAAGCACCAGGTTATAATATATTGGTTTTTATTTGTACATTCTGTCTATGAAAAGTAGATCCACATTTAATAAAACAGCAATTAATATGGCAAATTCAATGTGATATAGGAAGTGCTTATAATATGCTAATAAGCTTACGTTCTAATGATGAAGAGTAAAGAACATTCCAGGCAACTACATTATGATTGAAGATTTCCCTGAAGTGTTTTTGCACTGAATTTTATTTATTTATTTATTTATTTAACATCTTTATTGGAGTATAATTGCCTTACAATGTTGTGTTAGTTTCTGCTGTATAACAAAGTGAATCAGCTATACATATACATATATCCTCATATCTCCTCTCTCTTGTGTCTCTCTCCACCTTCCCTATCCCACCACTCTGGTGGACACAAAGCACCGAGCTGATCTATGTGGCTGCTTCCATTCGCTATCTATTTTACATTTGGTAGTGTATATATGTCCATGCCACTCTGTCACTTTATCCCAGCTTACCTTTCCCCCCACCCCGTGTCCTCAAGTCCATTCTCTATGTTTGTGACTTTATTCCTCTCCTGCCCGTAGGTTCTTCAGAACCACTTTTTTTTTTTGATTCCATATACATGTGTTAGCATGTGGTATTTGTTTTTCTCTTTCTGAATTACTTCACTCAGTATGACAGTCTCTAAGTCCATCCACCTCACCACAAATAACTGAATTTCATTTTGTTTTATGGGTGAGTAATCTTCCATTGTATATATGTGTCATCTTCTTTATCTATTCATGTGTCAGTGGACACTTAGGTGGCTTCCATGTCCTGGCTATTGTAAATAGAGCTGCAATGAACATTGTGGCACATGACTTTTTTTTTTTTTTTTTTTTTTTTTGCGGTACATGGGCCTCTCACTGTTGTGGTCTCTCCCGCTGCGGAGCACAGGCTCCGGATGCGCAGGCTCAGTGGCCATGGCTCACGGGCCCAGCCACTAGGCGGCATGTGGGATCCTCCCAAAGCGGGTAACGAACCAGCGTCCCCTGCATAGGCAGGCGGACTCTCAACCACTGTGCCACCAGGGAAGTCCCACAGGACTCTTTTTGAATTATGGCTTTCTCGGGGTATATGCCCAGTAGTGGGATTGCTGGCTTGCACGGTAGTTCTATTTTTAGTTTTCTAAGGAACCTCCATGCTGTTCTCCATAGTGGCTGTATCAATTTACATGCCCACTCACAGTGCAAGAGGGTTCCCTTTTCTCCACACCCTCTCCAGAATTTATTGTTTGTAGATTTTTTGATGATGGCCATTCTGACTGGTGTGAGGTGATACCCAATTGTAGTTCTGATTTGCATTTCTCTAATGATTAGTGATGTTGATCATCCTTTCATGTGTTTGTTGGCAATCTGTATATCTTCGTTGGAGAAATGTCTATTGAGGTCTTCTGCATCTATTAAGGTGATCATATGGTTTTTATCCTTCAATTTTTAACATGGTTTATCACATTGATTGATTTGTGTATATTGAAGAATCCTTGCATTGCTGGAATAACCCCCACTTGATCATGGTGTATGATCCTTTTTATGTGTTCTTGGATTCTGTTTGCTAGTATTTTGTTGAGGATTTTTGCATCTATGTTCATCAGTGATATTGCCCTGTAGTTTTCTTTTTTTGTGACATGTTTGTCTGGTTTTGGTATCAGGCTGATGGTGGCCTCGCAGAGTGAGTTTGGGAGTGTTCCTCACTCTGCTATATTTTGGAAGAGTTTGAGGATAGGTATTAGCTCTTCTCTAAATGTTTGATAGATTTCGCCTTTGAAGCCATCTGGTCCTGGTCTTCTGTGTGTTGGAACATTTTTAATCACAGTTTCAATTTCAGTGCTTGTGATTGGTCTGTTTATATTTTCTATTTCTTCCTGGTTCAGTCTCAGAAGGTTGTGGTTTTCTAAGAAATTTTCCATTTCTTCCAGGTTGTCCATTTTATTGGCATAGAGTTGCTTGTAGTAATTTCTCATGATCCTTTGTATTTCTGCAGTGCCAGTTGTTACTTCTTTTTCATTTGTAGTTCTATTGATTTGAGTCTTCTCCCTCTTTTTTCTTGATGAGTCTGGCTAATGGTTTATCAATTTTGTTTATCTTCTCAAAGAACCAGCTTTTAGTTTTACTGATCTTTGCTATTGTTTCCTTCATTTCTTTTTCATTTATTTCTGATATGATCTTTATGATTTCTTTCCTTCTGCTAACTGTGAGGTTTTTTTGTTCTTCTTTCGCCAATTGCTTTAGGTGTGAGGTTAGGTTGTTTATTTGAGGTGTTTCTTGTTTCTTGAGGTAGGATTGTATTGCTATGAACTTCCCTCTTAGAACTGCTTTTGCTGCATCCCATAGGTTTTGTGTCATAGTGTTTTCATTGTCATTTGTTTCTAGGTGTTTGTTGATTTCCTCTTTGATTTCTTCAGTGATCTTTTGGCTATTTAGTAGTGTATTGTTTAGTCTCCATGCTTTTGTATTTTTTACAGTTTTTTCCTGTAATTTATATCTAGTCTCATAGCATTGTGGTTGGAAAGATACTTGATATGATTTCAATTCTCTTAAATTTACCAGTGCCTGATTTGTGACCCAAGGTATGGTCTATCCTGTAGAATGTTCCATGAGCACTTGACAAGAAAGTGTATTCTGTTGTTTTTGGATGGAATGTCCTATAAATATCAATTAAGTCCATCTTGTTTAATGTATCATTTAAAGCTTGTGTTTCCTTATATATTTTCATTTTGGATGATTTCTCCATTAGTGAAAGTGGGGTGTTAAAATCCCCTACTATGATTGTGTAACTGTCATGTTCTCTTTATATGGTTGTTAGCATTTGCCTTACGCATTGAGGTTCTTCTATGTTGGGTGCATAAATATTTACAATTGTTATATCTTCTTCTTGGATTGATTCCTTGATCATTATGTAGTGCCCTTCTTTGTCTCTTGTAATAGTCTTTATTTTAAAGTCTATTTTTTCTGATATGAGAATTGCTACTCCAGCTTTCTCTTGATTTCTATTTGCATGGAATATCTTTTTCCATCCCCTCACTTTCAGTCTGTACGTGTCACTAGGTCTGAAGTGGGTCTCTTGTAGACAGCATATATATGGGTCTTATTTTTGTATCCATTCAGCCAGTCTATGTCTTTTGGTTGGAGCATTTACTCCATTCAGGC